>NC_036657.1:4122909-4196283 GCF_002806865.2 Cucurbita pepo subsp. pepo | reverse complement strand
TTTTTTTTTTTTTTTTTTTTTTTTTTTTTTTTTTTTTTTTTTTTTTTTTTTTTATAAGTAAATTAGGATTTGTCTGATGTTCAATCTAGATTTTGTTTTATGTTTTGGGTTTTACTGGGTTGGTAAATGTATTTTTGAAATTTATCTTTAGATTTTATTATCCAAATGGTGAGAATTTAGAACATATTTATGCTTTTTTTTTTCTTTTTTTTTTTTGTTGTATCCAAATTTTAAATTTTAAATTTTAAAATGTAGATTTATATTTTTAAAAAATAAAAACTTTGATAATATAGGATTTCAAGTGAAAAAAATTAATTTATTGTTGTTATAATATATATTATAATTATATGATATCAAAAAATAATAATCAAACAATTTTTATAACCTAGTTAATAACGTTTTATATTCAAAATAATATCTAACTCTAGTTTTGTGATTTATAAATATATTATATGAAATTCATCTATAAATGTTTAAATTGAAATCTAATTTATGAAATCTAATGTACAATTGTCTACCATTCTCTGCTCAATTTTAACTTAAATAATATTTCTATTTGTATCTAATATTTTAACTTAAATAATATTCTTGAGATTTGATCTAACGACGGTATGGAAGAACAAGATTTTTAAATTTAAATTATTCAATAATCCTAAAAATGATTAAAAAAAATCAATCTAAGGAAAAGTTGTAGAACGGATGTAGTTTTTAAACTCGTATTCGAACAAGAAGTTTGATCAACATCATCTAAATGATTCTAACACGCAAGTTATAAAACATAAGAATTTGCAAAGTGAAAAACTTAATCTGAACAAAGTTAAAATAGAAACCTTATTTTTTTTCAAATTTAACTCAGGAAAGAAAGATTATACAAAAACTAGTTAAATACCCAACAATCTCTATATTAAAATGACTAGTTAATAAGTGAATATGACTAAGTTACCATATAAGAACCTATGGCAACTCAGTTACAATATAACTTTGGAAACTTTGGAAACTGATTAAATGATGAACAAGAATTGAAGTTACTATTAAAATAATTCAATAAAAGAAAATGTGTCATCTAATAATCATTTATGGACTAAATTTTTAAATTCAATTATGAGTTCATTAAATGCAAGTTAAAATGTATTTAACGTATCTCAGTGTTGAAGTTAAATTTTGTACAACATGTAGGGAAAACTTCAACCTCTTCTAATACTTCCTTTGACAACCTCACCAGAATTAAAGTTCATGATAGCTTTTTGGCTCTCGTTTCTGTAGTTGAACCTTAAGGTATGAAAAATCCTTACTCTTAGATTTGAGGGTGATTTTACGTAGGTTGTTTGTAATTATAACCATAGTCACTTTGAAGTGATGATAATGATTTGACATTGATTGCATGTTGGTTATTTCATAATTAATATCGTAGTCACCTTGGGGGTGGATGATAACGATTTGACAATATTTGCACGATTTGACGATTTGACGGTGATTGCACATGAGTTATTTTGTAATTCGTCGTAGTCACCTTTAAGATGATGATAACAATTTGGTGACAGTTGCACACTCGTTATTTGCAATTTCTGTCAAAGTCACCTTTAGCATGATACCAATTTCGCAGATTACACGGTTGGTTTTTCTGTAATTACCACCATAGTCACTTTAGGATGTCAAAGTAGTTATCCACTAAAATCTCTCGATTTTGGTTCAACCCGAATACAACAATTATTTATTTATTTATTTATATATTCTTACCATAGCCACGTGTCACAAGCTTGTCTCTTGAAAGCTTATATTAAACAATAATACGTCACATCACCTTCGCAAAGTGTTGAGTCACTTATGATTAATTAATTAATTTATTATTATGATATTACTAAAATAAAATTAGCACAAAAAATCCAAATAATTAAATTTAAATTAAGTATTAAAATAAATGATAATTATTTAAAAAAATTCTCCTTTTTTTAAAAAAAAATAATTACCGAGAACAAAAAATTAAAAGAGATTTAAACCCGAACATAATTATGAAAATAATTATTTTAAAGGTCGATAAAATAACCTTGGAAAATTTAAATTGATAAATATTCATTACAAATGTTTTTAAAATAAAAAATAATTTGAAGGTCAAAATTGAATATCACCCAAAGAAACATAATTCCTCTCTAAAAAAGTAGATAAGAATGAGTTGGAAGAAATAGAATGAACAAGATACGATAAAGAAAGACATAATTCAAAGACGGTAAGATACGATAAAGAAAGACATAATTCGAAGACGGTAAAGATAAAAAGGAGAGGAAAAAAGGAGGTAAATTTACAAGAACAAAGAAGAATGTGGAATCTGGATAATATCACACCACTAAATCAACCTCGGTTTTCATACAATCAGATGAGAATGACTAGTAATAACAATAAAAGATGAAACAACAAGAAAGGCTGCCTGATGAGTAGTAGTATAGCAACTTTCCCAGAAAAACGAAGAACCCGAAAAGAAAAGAAAAGAAAAGAAAAGAAAAGAAGAAGGACGTTGATTCGTTCGTGTGACATCGTTTGTCGGAGTAGGCGTAATATGCAACAGTTGAGCATATATAAGCTTACCCACAATCCAATTATACATATCAATCAAATTACAAGCAAGAAAGAAGAGAAGAAAGAAGAAGAAGAAAAGACCTATATTTTGAAGCTCAATCCTGAGGAAGAGAAAAGCCTGTGGAACCTGCCTGCCTGCTTCTCTTATGGGACAGTTTGTCAAAACACAAAACAAATTAGCTCTGACAGTATCGAATGGGAGGAGTGTATCACAATGACGATACGAAAATTATACGAAAATCGCAGTACAACCTGCTGCCTGCTTTTTTACCGAATACGCTTCACCTACTATTACTTTTTGACATCTGTTGCTTGTATCATCTTCTTCCTAAGCAGCAATTCCTGAATCATCAATCAAACATTTTACCAATCAGCTTTTGTTCGACCTCTGTTCGAGATTTCTAAGCGAATAATTGAGTCTAGTTGGGAGAAGATCATGAGCTTTAATGATTTCAAGTTCCCCAAAAGTTTAGGAATGGGTTTAGTTCGAAGATTTGTAGGGTGAGATCTTACATTGGTTGGAGAGGAGAATGAAGCATTCTTTATAAGGGTGTGGAAACCTCTCCCTAACAGACGCGTTTTAAAAACCTTGAGGGGAAGACGCGTTTTAAAAACCTTGAGGGGAAGACGCGTTTTAAAAACCTTGAGGGGAAGACGCGTTTTAAAAACCTTGAGGGGAAGTCTGGAAGGGAAAGCCTAAAGAACACAATATTTGCTAGTGGTGGGCTTAGATTGTTACAAATGGTATCAGAGCTAGACATCGGGCGATGTGCTAGTGAGGTGGCTGAACCTGGAAGGGGGGTGGTGTGGTAGCAAGGACGCTAGACCCTGAAGGAGGGTGGATTCAGGAGTCCCACATCGATTGGTGAAGGGAACGAGTGTCAGCGAGGACACTAGGCCCTGAAAGGGGAGGGGGGTGGGTTGTGAGATCCTGCATCGGTTGGTTGGGGAAGAGAACGACACGTTCTCTATAAGGGTATGGAAACCTCTCCCTAGCTGACATGTTTTGAAAACCTTATGGGAACAAAGAGGACAATATCTGCTAGCGGTGAGCTAACTTGCATTGAAAAGCTTAGGGAATAGGGACTACGAACAACTTCTTAAAAACTATGATCGGATAGCTAGAAAAAGCGGATATAGCTAGAAAAAGCAAACGTTATCCGGTCGTAGAGGAGGACAGAACATTAGGAATCCACAAAAACAAGATCATTCATCATAAAACTAGAAAAAGGAAAGACTCACCTCTATTAGATTGTCTATTAGAAACACCGTATCCGACAGTATAACCACCATTGTTTCTACTAATAACATCCGAAGCAGCATTCCCAAGCCCGAAACCAACCGACGAAGAATCCTCGAGCTCGGTCGGTAACAACTGCCAACTGGAATGCCCATAAAATGAGTTTCCTTCATCATTGTTCCCATGAACCTCATCATATATATTTGGTGCAGAGTACAAAGATGCTGAGGAAACATTAGTTCCAACGCTTCTAGCATAACCTACAGTCGTTCCCGACGTTAAGCTGCCATCACCGCTCGCAAAGTCGAGATTAACAGCATTGAATGGAGAACCAGAATGTTCCCCATGAACTAGACTTGCAGACGCACCCCAAAGCCCTCCGATACCGTTCAACGAATTAGTTCCTGTATGCACACCACCAGAGCCAGGAAAAGTCCTCAAGTGTGACGAGTTTGTACCAACAGAGTTCCCGACGTTTCCCCACAGATTCTGAACCGACGAGCTTAAAATCGAACCATTACCTCCATTGCCACCACCATACACCATGGGGTTCGGGCTACCATACCTATTCAAATTTCCACCATACGAGGGGCTCATTACTCGTCCATAGCTAAGGTTAGAGCCAACATTGAGACCTGTCCCATAGTTTGGGTTCAACCCTGTTTCGAGATTTAGCCCGATTCCATAACCAGGACTGATCGGAGAAAGTCCACCCCGACCAACTGTAACAGGACTAAACCTATCATCAGATCTCAATCCATATGCCCCAACCGAGGTCGGGTTATATCCTTGATTATAGCCATTTAAATAGCTACCAACTCTACCAAAACCATAAGGGTATGCACCTAATTGACTTCGGTTTGGCACTGGTGATGATTCCTTTGGAACAGCCCTCTTAACCTCAACCATTTTACCATTGAGTTCATGAAAAGTTTTGTATAAAACTTTCTCCACCGATTCCTCGGACTCGTAAGTGATAAATCCGAAACCTCTCGGTCTCTGAGTATTATGATCGTACATCACCACGACGTCTGTGATTGTTCCAAACTGATCAAAATATGTTTTGAAGTCACTCTCCGTAACAGTTGATGCCAAACCTCCTACGAATATCTTTTTCGTGCGAGTAGGACCTGGTGACCCAAGGATACCGGTATTGTTCCTGCTCAAAACGTTTTGATCGTCTCGAGGAACAGCCTTCTTTGCTTCAACCTGAAAAAAATAAACATCTAAACATGAAAATGATAGAGTTTACTCTCATTACCGGTACAAATAGAAGTCGAGATGCAACGGAACATATCATTGTAATACCAGTGGTGATCATCACACATAAATCCTAGTGTCCGTGCATACACGAACTTTATAAGATAACAATTGGCACAGCATTAGGATTTATCTACAGCATTCTTTATGTAACAGCCCAAGTCCACCACCAGCAGATATTGTCTTCTTTGGGCTTTCCCTTTCGGGCTTCCCCTCAAGGTTTCCACACCCTTATAAAGAATGTTTCGTTCTTCTCCTCAACCAATGTGGGATCTCACAATCCACCCCCCTTCGGAGTCCAACATCCTCACTGGCACGCCGCCCGGTGTCAAGGTTTTTAAAACGCGTATGCTAGGGAGAGGTTTCCTCCGCTTATAAAGAATGTTTCATTCTCCTCCCCAACCCATACGGGATCTCGGACTTCAAATATTCAAACTTTCTAATAAAGCCAAGGAGCAAACTCTTAAACGTTATTTTTCACGTTATATAAGCAATTGATTCTAAGCGAACCCATTAACATTCCGAGAACATACATAGGCATCATACTTCCCCAAAAACTAAAGAATTGTAATAAGTTCGAATCACGATGAACGCCAAAGAACATCTGGAAAACCTTGATCCTTCCACGAGCATATTAACACACAAAATCGAATCAGAACACAAACTCGAACAAGCCATGAACGACATCTAAAGCTTCCAATACAAATCGAAAGATCAATGAAATCAAGAACAATAGACAAGACTTACAGTTCTTCCATCAATCACATGCTTTTCCAATACAACTCTTGCTGCAACAACAGGGTCAGCAAAGACGACGAAACCAAAGCCACGAGCACGGCCAGTGGTCCGATCCCTCATGATCATCACCTCCACCACTTCCCCAAAGCTCTGAAAATACTCTCGAAGACGATCTTCATCCGTGTCCCACGAAATCCCACCAATGAAAAGCTTGCCAGGATCCATGCCCACTCTACAAATCCATTCCAACCAACCCCATCAATATCATTCAACAATTCAAACACATACACCACACAAACAATCAGGTATCTTAAAGTCTAACCCCTTCGCCTTCAGAAGAACAAGCACAAAACCGATCAATCCTAAAAAAGCTACAGAAAACATGGATTCGATGAAACAGGAAGTATTCATTTCAGAAACATCATCACAATGCAAGCTAAATCAAACAGACAGCATCAATAACAAATTCATCATCAAAACAAAAACAAAAAAAAAAATGGTATCAATGTTAGATACAAAATGATAGCAATCAGATTCGATCTCATATCATCGGAGCATCCATCGATCAACAAAAACCGATCGATCTACAAATCATGAATCTAGCCACAAAAAGGGAAATGACCCTCTTCCAAGAAAAGGGTAAAAACAGCATCGAAACGAGTTTTGATTCAAAACCCACAAAAGTATTGAAGAAACAAAAGATTTGCAGAAAATCAAAGAAGAAACAAAAACTTACCCAAATCAAAACGACCCAGAATCTAAGATCTAAGAGAAGGCATAATAAGAAGAGAGGGCGAGAGGCCCTCCTTTTTTGCTATCTCTTTCCTTGTTCTAAGTTACTGTTTTCGTTTTTGTTTTAGATAAATATGCAATACCCAAATAAACAAAGGAAGGCTATATATGAAACAGCGAGGAGGCAGATATTTGTGTAAGAAAATGGAATTTGCATCTGAAATGGGCGCAATCTATATATATATATATAATTATATATGTATAGGTAGAGAGAGAAAGAGAAGAAAAGAAAGGCTTGGCTGTCTTGCGCGTTCCATTCTTACAAAGAACGGAGGATGGAATGGATTAAATATGGGCCAAACTCTTAGGCTCAAACATCAAAATTGATCAAAAACATTCCAAAGGGATGCAAATTTAGCCCATTTTTTACCTTTTTCTTTTTCTGGGTATTTAAGATTCAAGCTATTTTGTAAGAAAAAAGACATCAATTTAAGATGCAACCATTATTGATTTTTCTCCATGGAATTAGTCAATGTGAAGCTTAGAAATCAATTTTTTTATGATTAAAAAAAACATCCTCTGCAGCTAAATTACTTCCTGTGGAGGCAAGGAATGAGGCATTTAGGCTTAACTTGGTTGTTGACATTTGGATCTTCAATTGTTTAAGGGACCTTTCAATTACTTGTCATCATAATTAAATAAATAAATATTATCAAAATAAGGTAAATTTGGATGGGGAATGTGTTTAATAATAATAATAATAAATAAATAAATGAGTTTTTTAGTATAATAATAGGAAGAAAAAAAGAGAAAAAGAAAAGGTGGGAGATTGCTTGTCCTTCCCCCACATTATTTTAATCCGGACTTGCGATTGTGTGGCACTCACTTCCCAGCAATAAGTGAGATAAACCTATTCGTTATTGAACGGCCAAGTGACGTATGCTCGAGCCTCTAGCCCCGGTTCAAAAATAAAGATTTAGAAACGAAAGCAGAGATATGTCGAAAGAGAGTTTTTGAAAGAAAGATTTGAGCAATTGAAATTTGTGTATATGGGAATGTAAGCAAGAACCAACGACGGCTTACTGCATATAACTATCGAGTGGAGAAGAGTTGACTATTTATCTACATTTTATAAATCTTTTAAGGCACTAATTGTATTATACTTCTTAAATTTTTTATAAAAAAATAAGAATACTACCGTTTAACTTTTAAATTTATAGATATTTTTTAAATGTGATACTAATACGATAATAATATTTTTAAACTTAACAAAAAAAAAAAAAAAAAGGTTAAATTTTAAAAGTAAAATTACCATTCATAGTTACCTTATTTTGTTTATTTTTTAATTCTCGAACGTTTAACAAACGCTTCGATTATAGTCATTGATACTACGTTGAAATTTTGATGTGACACATTTAACATGTTAAAACTATAAATAAATAAATAAATCATATAAGCTTTTAATTTATAGGAGAAAAAAGAAGAAAACATAATAAAAATTAAATTTACCAATAAAAAATTAAAAATTAGAGCAACCAACCAATCATGTTAATTTTAATTTTACAATTTTTTTTTTTTTTTTTTTTTTTTTTTTGCTTACTATACAAATTATATATACCTATATATTTTATTTTTATTAAATTTTATAATTATTTTTTTTATTATTTAATTTTTCCTAGATTTTTTTGGTTTGAAAATAAATAAATAAATATTTTATAAACTAACATTTTATTTTTATTAAAAAAAACTAAAAAATGGGAATAAATGACACGAAACCAAAAAGATTATGATTGGGTTGGATTAAAATTATAATTGGATTGAATAAATTACCACGGAAACAATTAGGTTACATTTGAATTGGATTAATTTTTACTTTTTCTTCAAGTTCATCAAAGATGCATTTGCTAATACTATACATCTGAGAATTCTTAATTGGCTAGTTGTAAATAGACCCAGATTGTGGAACAAAAGATTATCCCGGCCTTGCACCGAGATATTGACGGTGATTCTCAAATATCGCAGAACAAAATTTAAACTCAAACTTCAATACTCGGAGTATCCCAAACACAAACTTACTAACTCGACTAACTTACTAACCTTAGACTTCATAAGCAAGGGTCCTTCGTTCGTTCGAGGTTGGAAGTTCGAACACCCCACCTCCACGCATTCGTGTACTTTAAAAAAAGATACGAACTTCATACAGAGCGTCGGCCATTCCCCAAATAACACAGAAAATGTGAAAAATTAGGATATATACTCAATGGAGCAAGCCCTGAATCCCTCTATTAGAAAGAAGAAATCCAAATGCAAGAGTAAGATTTCTTCATCACTGTCCGAAAGGATTTAGTAGAGAGAAACAGAAACAGGAGATGATAGGATGATATATATATATATATATATATAGCTGCAACAAGTATGCTCTACAACATGCATTAGCATGCCGTCCAATGAAACTAAGCACAAAATAGCTACAGAACATTATCCAATTTGAACTTTACAAATTACATTAAATGAAATGAAAAACAGTTGAACCTTCGTTCTCTTTCAAAGAACAGGCCATAGATGATAGAGAACGAAACCAGGCAATGCAAGAAAAGGAAAACAGAGAAACAATTTTGCTTGCGCTCTCTTAGGAATTGATGAACCTCAAAGGCTCAAACAAACAAATCTCATAGTCATCACTAGCTAGCCAGGCAACTTTTGCTAATAATCCTCCCTCCTAATTCCTCCTAATTCCTCCTTAAGTAGTTGTGACAACAATCCGAGAGGAGAACAAAGCAATTCTTTATAAGGGTGTGAAAACTGTTAGATGAACACGATTTTCCACAATGGTATGATATTGTCCACTTTGAGCATAAGCTCTCGTGGCTTTGATTTGGGCTTTCCCAAAAGGCCTCGTACCAATGGAGATAGTATTCCTTGATTATAAACCCATGATCATTCCCTAAATTAGCCGATGGGGGACTTTCATCCAACAGAAACCTCTCCCTAGCAGACGCGCTTTAAAATCCTTGAGGGGAAGCCCGAAAGTGAAATTCCAAAGAGGACAATATCTGTTAGCGGTGTGATTGGGCCATTACAGTAGTTATGTTAACTATCTAATGGAAAAGCAACAAAGAATCTGATATCAATGATCTACCACAGCGACATCAGAATGCGCAAAATCTGCCTACTATTGTGAAATACATTACCATCTGTGGATGACAACCAGCTCAGAACAAACAAGACTGCTTGAAGGATGAGATGCAAGCACAAAAGATCACATAAAAAAACTATACAAGCATATAATAAAAGATTTTCAAGTTCATAGGCGTTGGTGTACTGGTCTGATAGTATCATAATGAACATTTTTGTCCCTCTTAGAGCTACTATTTTCTATTTTCTGGTTAGATGCTGAAACTCATGAGGAAATCAACACGAGTTACAACAATGTGACACAAAATTAAGTCTATCGAGACCCCTTCAAAAAAAGGTCTACCAATACCCCTTAATGGAGCACCATTGTAATCGATCAAAAGCAAAGAAATCATGTAAAATCTTCAGAAAAAAGTGAAGATTCAATTTGCTTATTGACACAACCTGATTGCAAGCTTAATAAGTTGAACATCGTAACAGTGTCCACAAATGGAACTCAAATTTCAGAAGAAGAAAGCAAAAAAGGAAAGAAAAGAACACGAAAACGCGCAATCTTATTTCTTATAACGAGCTACCTCGCCTTCATTGGGGAAGAATCCCATAATCCGACCCGCTGAGTTCTGATAAGCATACATGAAGCCTCCCATCAGCCCAATTAGACCACCGGTGACCATTGACGGACCCCTAATCCCGGGCTTAATCCCTAAAACGCAAAGACAGGAGAACAGATTTCCAGATGAGCAACGAAACGGAATAGGAGAAAAGAAGAGAAGTAATAGAGAGAGATTGGTACCGGAAAGATAACCGACGGTGACGGAAACGCCGGTAATGGTGACGAAACGGAGGTAATCGAGAGTATCGAAATTACCAACGACCTTGGTAAATGGAGGATTCCGATCTATTACTGGATACTCTGGCTTGGTCGAAGCTGTAATGTCGGTGTTCATCACGTCTTCTCCGGTGCTGAAACTGACCTCCGCCGGCTCTCTCTCTCGCTGTGTGACTCTGTAATAATTCGCCTGCCGACTCGCTGCCGTCTGAGACGAAATGAACGCAAGTGATTGGTGACCGATAAACGGGCATTTCATGGGCTGGGCCCAAAATAGTTGGATCAGCCATAGCCATAGCCATAGCCATAGCCCAGCCCATCGTACAAAATGGCACTCTGATATGGTATCGGTTCATTCATGTATCCCTTCTTTACTCGAGTGCCACGTGACCGTCAGCTTCCACTTTGGTTCGTCTCCGAACCACCTTACAGGGAGAGACACTACTCTGATACCATTTGTAATGATTAAGGAAATACTCGAGGTAAGGGACCTTCCTATTGAAACTAAATCATTTTGTTTTTCTAAACGACGGTTGGATGTGTATGCTCTTATACGGATGTTTATTGTTTTTTGTTATGTTTATTAGTCATGAAAAATATGTGTTCGGGATCGCATATGTGCGTATTATGATTTGTTTAATGTAGTGAATGTGGTAACGGTTACCCGTTGTGTATCGGGTACCTAACCGCCAGTGGTCACTCGAGGTGATTGTTGAAAATTATTTTTGTGGTGAGGGTTACAACGTATTGGGTAGCCAACTATTAATGGTCACTGAAGAGTGATTGTTGAAAATGATTTTTGGTGAGTAGATTACACGCAGTGTATTTTGGGCAATCAACCATTAGGGTCCCTCGATTTTTATTGATGAACTATATGATGGTTTCCATATTTGACTTCACTAGGAGATGTCGAACCGTCAGTCATGACATGGAGATGTCGAACCGTCGGTCATGGAACAAATGANCTTGACAAACAAAATGTTAGTTAATATGTAAGGAACGTTGGAAAGACGTAGTTCAATTTATAAAGTACTAATTACTATTTCAAAAGTCGATAGCTCAATCTCAAACCCAGTATTTATTAAACGAAAGGGTCGGATACTTTAAAACACGCTCATTCGTTCATTCCAACCAACAAACTATATTTTAAAGATATAACCCTATAAGTTAATTATTATGATTATCGTAAGCATTACCATAATCAAGGACCTTATCAATCCCATGACACTTAATACCCTCGGAACTAGAACAAACATTAGGAACAGTGACAGCAGCATTATTGACAAGAAAATGGCCTCTTCCATGGTTATGGATTCTGATCATCCTATTACGATAACCCGAAGGAACGATGGAGCCAGTGGGAAACCGAATCAAGTCACTGAATTGCAACGGCATGACAATCGAATGACTGAGGACGAACGACTCGAGACGGTCGGTCGATATGGAGATGTTCGAGAGCTGAGGGTCGAGGGGGATGAAGAAGGTGATGTCCCTTAGGGTTAGTTGGGTGGTGGCGTTGAGCATTTGGAGAAGGATGGCAAAGCCATAGAAGGATTGGGCCCTCATGTCTCCAACGGCAGCTATGAGATTCGTGTGGTTTAAGGTTTGGGACATTGTCGGGGCAGCTGAAATGACACTAAAGAATAAGAGAGAAACAAGGACCAAATTTGTAGACATAATTATGTCTTTTTTGAGGGTTTATGTGAGAGTTTGAAGCTGTTTTATAAGGCCCTTTGCAATGTGTTTGGTGTGTTTTTTTGTTGGAGATTAGGTTGCACACGAGAAAGACGTAGTGTTTTATCATGTAGTCTTTTCGTTTTTAGCTATCGAACTCGACATTGTCAAATAAACTCTTTATTAACTTTGGATGCCATTTTCGTGAATACAAATTTATATTACATTTCATTCAATTCATTTAACCTAGCTTGTGGCGTTCCAACAGTGAATCCACTTACTTGTTGTCCGAAGTTAAAGTTACTAAATTTTCTTAGCCGATGTTAGTTCGATCCTGCTTGTCGAGATACGGTTCCATTTATGACGTTCCACGACATCATAGTTCGATCCCGCTCGTAATCTTACTAACCTTAAATGCTTCTAATTATGTATAAACCGTTCTAAAGTTATTTAAAATTGTAGAAGAGGGTTTAAAATAGCAAATCGGGGCGTTTCAAGTAGAGGGAGTATGCTTGGACAAGTCACAACTTGATTGGACCAGTGCACGAAATGGGTTGAGATTCTAAATTTACTGGGCATGACGAAAAGTCGAGGTTCAACCAGCAAGAGAGAACAAGTACAAGAAGCAGTCTCGAGCTCACTCCCACAAACATTATAACCATTGTAAAATGGTTAAAAGGAAGGTCCTCTTAACACTCTCGCACAAAACGTCATCTATCGATGCTAAACTCAAAGAAAACTAATACTATGTCAGGTCTAGTAACAGTTAAATATATTAATCTGTCAATCAACTTCTCTCCTTCTATTAAAAAAAGTTTCAGATTTTGCTCCATAGTAAATTTTTCTAGACGTGCTCTTATAAGATCTGTGTCTTGAGGAATGTCTAGAACATACTTCATTTGAGACATAAAAATTCCTTTTCTAGACCGAGAAAATTCAATGCCTAGAAAATATTTCAAATTCCCTAGATATTTGATAAGAAATTTCTCGAGTAAACTAGTCTTGAGATGTTGAATTTCTTTGAGATCAATGTCTGTCAACAGAATATCATCAACATAGATAAGAACTGCCGTGAAAAAAGTATCTTTACTCTTAGTAAATAAAGAGTAATCTGCTTTGGACTGAGTGTAGCGTGCATTTTGTAGAGTGGTAGAGAATATGGAGAACCAATTGCAAGAAGCCTGTTTTAATCCATAAACAGATTTATGGAACCGACATACTGTATTCTCTCCCTATCAGCGAAGATCTGGTGGTAAACCATTTTGAACAGTAACAACAATGAGTAAACAACGAAGTGTAGAAAATGAGTGAAACATATAAAATTTAATTTAAAAATGGTTCGGGATTTGGCCGTGGGAGATTACAAATACGCCCTCCATAAATTTAGAGAGTTAACATAACCTTATGTCATGCGAACGTGACCAATTGAGTCATTTTACCTACCGCATTGGCTGCCCCTCTACCACCGCCAGATACTATAATCCATCTCAACTTTAATCATTTTGTTTTCTTCCCCACCAATATCATCCACTTTTCCAATAATACCCTTTTCCACTTTTATTTCTTTTAATAAAGTGGAAAATTATTTTTATTTTTTTATTCTTTTATCTATTAACTTTCTAAATTTTTTATTTTATATTTATTAAAATTTTATTTTATTTTTAATATTTTTAACAAAATTGAAAACGTGTTAAATATAAATTTTTTTAAAAAAGGTAAAATTCTCCATTTATTTTACAAGGATTAATATAAAGATTTTTCACGTTAAATTCACATAAATCAAAATTACGAGAAAATTTATATCTCCCATGTGGTCCGCGTTTTCTCGGGACTAAAAAACTGCTCTTCTTTCAAGAAAAAGACGGGCAAAATTTAAAAATAATCTAATTTATTCTTCGATCATATTTAATTAAAAATCTTTTAACTTCTTATTTTAATTCTTATTTACTTGAAATTCTTTCATTTCCATTTATTTTTACAATTATATATTTTAAGAAAATTAATATATAATTTTAAAAAATTTAAAACATTATAATTAATCCAATAATATTAATATAATTTTTAAAAAATATTTCTTTATTATATATATATATATATATATATATATATATATATATAGATAGATGGTGAGAAGACTCTGCTTCTCACTTCTGGGGAAATGGACATCACTATGGATTTCCGAAGACAAATGGGTCCTCGTAGTAGAGACCCATTGAATGCCTACACAGATTGAGGTCAGACTCCATTAAGGCAGCCTTTATTTTGCAGCATGAGGTGCGTTCTTCAGTAAAATCACAAACCAGCTTCCACATCTCTGTTTTCGACACCTGTCTAAAAATTGCTTGCTTTGCCAGATCTTCAATACATTTCCCACCACTAGATTTTTGCTAATTTGTAAACTATATTCTTGAATTTTACCCGTCGATGTCACTTATTTAATTGGCGCTGCTGATGAGTGCTTATATGAAGGGTGCCCTCGTGCATGCCCCACAAGTGTTTGATGAAATGTCTGACTGAAAAATTGAGGTTCTTCTTGTTGAATCTTTGCTTCTCTTTCTGGATTTGGGTCTTGGGGTGGAGAAAATGAGCTATTCTGGCATTGGCATTAGCCCGGGGAATGTCCCTGTGTATCACAGCTCGAATTTGAAGGTCTTTGATAAAAGGGTGAGGGTGGTTGAGCTGGTCTTGAGGTTTTTGATATGTGGCCTTGGAGTTCTTGCTGCTGTACTTGTGGGAACTGATACTGAAGTTAAAGATATCTTTGCTATTCGAAAGAGGGCAAAATTTACAGACATGAAAGCTCTTGTGTAATCTCTTTGTCTCTCTGTCTCTCTCTCTGTTTTTTTGTTTCTGCTTGGTCGGATTTTGGTCCTACCTATTAACTACTACACTTTTGAGATGATATTGGTTGTGCCCATTTACAGTTACTGGTTCTTTTGTTTCTGTTCTTGGTTTTGTTTTGGTTTTACAAATTAAACTATCACTTGACTGAAAAGCTTTTACTTAAACAAGATTTGAATGATGGGTTGTGATATACATATTCTTATCACTCCTTTCACTTGTAGGCTAAAAATTGGCGCAGAATTCATTATAGAAGTTACCTCACGGCCTCTCTGACGCTATGATATTAATACAGGTTTTTGGTGGTAGCAAATGCTGTAGCTGCAGCTTACTCTTTGGTCCAAGGACTGCGATGTGCGGTGAGCATGGTGAGGGGAAATGTGCTATTCAGCAAGCCTTTGGCTTGGATCATTTTCTCTGGTGATCAGGTACATTTTAGACCTGGGAGATTCTGAGCTTTCTAATCCTTTTTGCCATTTTTACTGAATGAAGTAGATGACCATATGTATGTGTACAAGTTCTTTAGATGTTTGCCTAAGCCCTGTCCTTTTTGGGCTTTCCCTTTTTACCTCTCGGACTTCCTCTCAAGATTTTAAAAACTTGTCTGCTAGAGGAGGTTTCTGCACTCTTATAAAAAAGATTTTGTTTTCTTCTCCAACTGATATGGGATCTTAACACACAATCCTACCCATTCGGGCCCCAACGTTATCGCTTGCACTCGTTCCCTTCTCCAATAGATGTGGGACCCCCCAATCCACCCCCTTCGTGGCCAGTGTCCTTGCTGGCACACTGCCTCGTGTCCACTTCTCTTTGAGGCTCGGCCTCCTTACTAGCACATCGCTCGGTGTCTGAATCTGATACCATTTGTGATGGCCCAAGCCCACCATTAGCAGATCTTGTCATCTTTGTATATTTTCTTTCGAGATTCTCCTTAAAGTTTTTAAAACCTCTCTGTTGGATGATGGAAGTCCCACATCGACTAATTTAGGGAATGATCATGGGTTTATAAGTGAGGAATGCTAACTCCATTGGTATGAGGCCTTTTGGGGAAGCCCAAAGCAAAGCCATGAGAGCTTATGCTCAAAGTGGACAATATCATACCATTGTGGAGAGTCGTGTTCGTCTAACATGGTATCAGAGCCATGCCCTAAACTTAGTCGTGCCAATAAATTGGTAAATCCTCAAATCCTCAAATATCGAACAAAGAACTCCTAAAGAAAAGGAGTCAAGCCCCTCCTCGAAGGCAGTCAAAAATGACTAAGACTCCAAAGGAGTCGAGCCTCGATTAAGGGGAGGCGCACTTTGTTCGAGGGGAGGTGTTGGATGATGGAAGTCCCACATCGACTAATTTAGGGAATGATCATGGGTTTATAAGTGAGGAATGCTAACTCCATTGGTATGAGGCCTTTTGGGGAAGCCCAAAGCAAAGCCATGAGAGCTTATGCTCAAAGTGGACAATATCATACCATTGTGGAGAGTCGTGTTCGTCTAACACTCTCTACTAGGGAGGGGTTTCCACACGCACTCTTTCTTCTCTTTTTCTGATGTTGGTAATATCTGGTTTTGACCATGAATGAATCTATTCATGGCTTGGGTTGGTATTGTCTGAGGATGTCATTACCATGGGCTAAAGGGATAACCACTTGTTATATGACTGTGAAAACAATAAATGCGCAAGTTCCAAGTGAACTTCGGTTCTACCGACCTCCGTCCAAAAAATTTATGTGGTCTACAATAAATTTCCTTGTGCACTTCAATATCTGCTTATCTTTCTATCTTCCTTTTTGTCCTTGAAATTTTACGTATTGTATTTTCCCTTTGGATAAATGAGAATTCTTTTTTTTACTCCATATCCTTTAAGCTCATAGTCTTAAATTTTGTTTTCCAATGTAAACATTGTCTTAATACCTGGCCCAAATACTTACGACCAACCAATATTGTCAGACCCCACATTCATATTCATATTATACTTGAGGCAACCAATATTGTCAGACCCCACATTCATATTCATATTATACTTGAGGCAACCAATATTGTCAGACCCCACATTCATATTCATATTATACTTGAGGCAACCAATATTGTCAGACCCCACATTCATATTCATATTATACTTGAGGCAACCAATATTGTCAGACCCCACATTCATATTCATATTATACTTGAGGCAACCAATATTGTCAGACCCCACATTCATATTCATATTATACTTGAGGCAACCAATATTGTCAGACCCCACATTCATATTCATATTATACTTGAGGCAACCAATATTGTCAGACCCCACATTCATATTCATATTATACTTGAGGCTGATCTGTGATATTCAAAAATACTTACTCGCCCAAAAAAGGGTCCAGACAAGAAAAGGGTCCATATTCTAAATAAAGTACTAAATTTTTAAGTTGAATTATAAATTTAATCATAGAATATTTATGTTTATGTCTATTTGATTCTTGAACACTCAATATAGTCTAAATGTTAAAAAGTGTATAATAGATTCTTAAATTTTTAATTTTGTGTATGGTATGTCATTGACCTTATCAACATTTTTTAAGATTCATTAACCTGGCTTGTTTAGAGTTCTATTGAACGGTAAAATTCAATTTCATATTGGATAGATTAGTTAATTTTATAAGGTTTCAAATAGTCAAAAAATTTGTTCGACAAAATTGAAAGTTTACTAGACACAAAATCAAAAATTTATTGAAAGTTTACGGATCTATTACCTAATTTCTAATTTCTAATGATCAGTTAGTAAAAAATCTAACCATTTAGAGAAATTAGATTTGTAACCATCTAAGATGTTCGAATCTGACTATTTGAGTTTTGTGCAGATTATGGCATATCTGACAGTAGCAGCAGTGGCATCGGCAGCCCAGTCAGCGGTGTTCGGGAAGCTGGGGCAGCCGGAATTGCAGTGGATGAAGACATGCAATCTGTACAAGAAGTTCTGCAACCAAGTTGGCGAGGGACTTGCAAGCGCGGTGGTGGTCAGCCTGAGCATGGTGGCGCTTTCTTGCATTTCAGCTTTCAGTCTCTTCCGCCTTTACAACGGTGGGAAGAGCAAGAACAGATCAGGATGGTAGGTAGGCCGTTTGAGTTCATGAATATAACCTTCAAATCTCCATAGCTCGATCCAGCACTCTGTTTCTGTGAGGAAATGCTCAGATTTTCTGTGATTCTAGTTAAAGAAATGTATGTTTTAAGTATTTAATTCTCTTGAAAACCATGGTTCATCCTTCATAAATAAACTTTTAACTTCAGGAATAAACGCCTGTTCATCACAATTTTATCCTTGTGCTTCAAAGAGTGTAGGGATGAGGTTGATAAATGTGGCTCAAAATCAAGAGTCTTTCTTATCAGATCTGTTGCATTTTTTCTTTTCCAAGAGAAATCCCACCTAGCATATCATAAAGTGAAAAAGGGCTTTCGTTGTATGTATTTTATTTATTAGAGCGAGATCCACTTTTTAGAGAATATGGATTGAAGCAATAACAAGAATATTTCTAATGGAACCTATCGAGCGAGTAATAAATGATTTTTTTTCCAAAGTAAAAATAATACATAGACAAAAACTACCCTTAAATAACTATTAACAAATTTGTAAATTTAATAATCAATTTGTATTAGTTGACATGGGGTTTATTGGGAAAGAAAGTATAGAATTCATTGCAACATTAAAAGACTTAATAACAGCATTCAATATTGGTTATTGGTAACTGGATTCCTAGAATCCATCCATTGCAGTTTGGGCAGTTGAGTAATCATTCAATCTGTGATTTGAGGTTATCCATTCCTTTTGTTCCCTTTACTAGTAAGGAGAGCCATCACCCGTCCTTCTATTCCCTTAGAGCCAATAATCCAGTCCTATATCGAGATACCCTTATGATAACGGGTGTGATCCTTAGTCGATGTTCCAGAAGCAACCTCTGTTTTGACTATTGATCACTCCTTCAATGTTTCATATCAATATCGAGTTCTATATCCTCTTAAAGATATTCTAAACGTACAGATTCAAAGCTATTTGATCGAGATCAAGTAACTATAGCAGATTCATTTAGAGATCAAAACTCTATTCCAAGTACAGCAATTTAAAAAACAATAGATCCAATATAAACAAAAAAGTTGAAGAAATAGTTGTATTTCATGTTTTAATTTTATGTTTTATCGATTTTTTTATGATACTTTATCAATATCGTAAACATGAAAATATTAGATAAAACATCAACATGACAAAAGTTTAATACCTGGAGCCAATACAACTAGATAGAGAAGCAAAGACACAAAGAAACAGAGCGTTCGTTCAACAAATCTAAACGGTCAAGAGTATAATTTTTTAGAACGAACGAACAAAAAAACAAAAAAAAAAAAACAATAATAAATAACCAAAAACACTGATTATTAAGAATTTAACAAGAAATCAAACTATATTTTTTCTTCTTATTCTATCTTACAACCTAAATAGAAGATGATGTACAACAGGATGAAGCCCTGCAGAGGCTGAGTTGGGTGAGAGGTGGAAGAACAAGAATTAGTGTAAAATGCTATCAAAATTGGGCCTTTCTTTCCAGAAGTAAAGTAAAGCACAAACAGGTGACATTATCAGAGCTCTCATTATGATTCATCTAATTTTCAGCTTTTGTGTGGTAAAATTGTATGTTAAGAGTAGCACTTAATTACCAGTTGTGGAGTTGAGCAGTAATGCTTTTTACCACTGGGTGATACTCAGTGTGCATATGCTTCTTTGCCTTCTCTGAACCTGCTTCCTCCAACCACTCCTTGTATATGTCCTTCACCATTGGATTCTCAAAAGGATCTTTGATTAAAACCTGCAACGAACAGCACGACCCGGCTCAGATATACATAAGAAGAAGCTGAAATGGGTGACCGAGAAGGAGAAGATGGACATTGAGCTATATTACAAGAAAAGAACATCTGCATCTTCGCAAACAAACGTCTAACCAACTCAACTAGCTACTAAACCATCTCAACCCCGTCAAGATTACTCGTGACAGCCACCCACGTCACACAAACTAGCCAAATGGATAGCTGATGGGTCAAGCCAGACCAAGAGGATTCCCTTCTCTCCCTATGTTGATGTCAAAACCATAAATATTTGGAAATATCGATAGGAATGTTGACATGTCGACGAAAATTTCATACGGTGGTTCTATCAGCTGTAATTTATTTAGTTTTGTTCCCTAATTTGTATCAAGATGGCTTTCAGAGACAGCATAAATGGGTCGTGCGCCTTTGCTTATGAGTTGATACGTAGATATAAGAACATGAACGGTGTTTAGAGAACGGCGTATTTCATCATAATTTTGACAAACAATATGACATCTTAACAAAAACATACAAAAGGTACTATCAAAATATGTTTCAGATTGGGTATGAGAAGCGATAAAGAATATATCCAACATGAATGTACTTACATTTTCCTGATAAGCAGCTTCTAATAACTCAATCAAGTCCTTTGGAGATTGCCCAGGCTTGGGTTTGATTTGGCCCCCTCCATTTAGACAACCTGTTTTTAACAATAATGCCATTATATATAGATAACTTGCTCGATCACGGTTATCGAGATTACTAAGCAGAAAATCACCTGAAGGACAAGCCATGATTTCTAGAAAATGGTAGTCGCATTTTCCTGTTTTGATTTTTCTGACGACATTTTGTAGATTTCGGAATCCGTAGCATAGTGCAAACTTCAACAAAGTCTTCCCGTCCACCTACGTCAGAAATGCACGAACAGACACGATTGTTTAAACCGTGAGGGTTCATCCAACAGTACAAACTTAAAATATTTACAAGGAGTCAAACAATTTTTATCAGTAACAGTCGAGATGAAATTTTAGCCAACATTCTAATAATACAGAATCATTAGAAAAACAATTACAAAGCATGAAGGAGGGGGAGGGGGTGCAAACTCGGGCAAAACTGGAGCTTATGTATAATCTGTAACAGCCCAAGCCCAAGCCCACCATTAGCAAATATTGCCCTCTTTAGGTTTTCCCTTTCGGGCTTCGTAAACGCATCTGCTAGAGAGGTTTCCACACCTTTATAAAAAATGTTTCATTCTCCTCCCCAATCGATATGGGATCTCATAATCCACCCTCCTTTCGGGCCCAGCGTCCTCGCTGGCACTCTTTCCCTCTTTCAATTGATGTGGGACCCCCAAATCCACCCCCCTTCGAGACCCAACGTCCTTGCTGACACACCACCTCGTGTTCACCCCCTTTCAGGGCTCAACCTCCTCGCTGGCACCTCGCCTGGTGTCTAGCTTTGATACCATTTGTAATAGCCCAAACCCGCCACTAGCAGATATTGTCATCTTTGGGCTTACCCTTTCGGGCTTCCCCTCAAGGTTTTTAAAACACGTCTGCTAGGGAGAGGTTTCCACACCCTTATAAAAAAAATGTTTCATTCTCCTCCCCAACCGAGGTAGGATCTCACAATATCACTCATACAAAACCACACAAGAATCATCTTAAAAGTTATACTACGACTCGTTTCCAGCAATGTTTGGTATTTGGCAATGCCCAATAACGATAAGCCCCTAAATGCCTACAGGTTTAACATCCATAAAAACATTTGAAAAAAAAAAAGGAGCTCACCTCTAGCGTGAGTTCCTGGAAGTCCGAATTTCGAATGGGTTTGAATTCCAAAGGGCCTTCAATTTCTTTTCCGAAGAGTAACTTCGCAGCATGCCTAAAAATTGTTTCTGCATAACCACCAGAACTTCCACGAACTCCGAAAAGATGCCCTTCTTCATTGACATTTGTCAGACTGCAGTAAGATAGCCAAGCACAACAACCTTAGATATATTACATGACTAAACAGTAAACGCGGGAAGGCTTAAAAAGTCATTTAGCATTACATTCTGTCCAAAGGGGACTCTTCTAGACTCTTAAAGTCCACCTCTTTCATCTGCAAGTATAGTCAAAACAGACGAGAAAAATGCTAGTGAGAAGCCAAAACTTNTAAAAAAAAAAAAAAAAAAAAAAACATAACATGAGACAAAACTGAACCTGTATCAATTCAAGAACTTCACCGGATGTCAATACCGAATCTACTTCTGTAATTTTGTGGGCCTCATTCTCCTCCCGAGTTTTGTTGATCGAGTCCGACTGAAAAACAAAGTCCTCCCTGGCTGCCTCCAGTTTCTTATCATAACAGGGCATGACAGTAACATGGTAAACATCGTCTGATCTGCAACATAAACATGAACCATAAATTTCAAAAAGGAAAAAAAAAATTGTTCAAAACCTGAACTATTCAAGCACAACCCAAGGTGATTGCAAAGACAATATGTCTCTAATGGCTTTGACAATGCTTGAGGCGTGTGCCTAGGCACCTTAATGAAACCCACTCAAGGCGTGCAGCTCGGCGCCTCAAACCTGAGTTCCTAATTTCTTGCTTGAATATTTCTAATTTGTGAGGAGAAATGCATGAATAATCTTACCATCCTGAATAAAAGCTCTTTTTTCTTTAACTTTTTATCATCATACCATTCATCCAACTATTTTGCTTCACACATTAACATTTATTTACTTTTTTCTGTAGGGCACCGACCCGCACAGTTTTTTTCCCGCCTCACGCTTAGGCACTGGAGCTATTGTGCTATAGTTGACTGTATAAAAAATATGACCAATACAAAACAATCAAAATTGCCTCTGCTCTTCATGCTGTTCCTAATTAAATCTATTCATGGCATAAATACCATAACCATATTTTATCAGCCTAACTCTAAACACTTCATTACATACCATCACAATTTCCAATCAAATACTGATGAAGAACAGGAATAATAGAAATACAATGTAGTTACCTAATACCCAATTTTTGGCACATATGATGCTTGACTATTGATCCAATCATTTGCTGAGGACTCTTCACTGATGATATGTAAGGCAAAATGTAGGATCCATGTTGTTTCTCAGCATAGCATATCCATCCTGAAATCGGAATAGATGTGTGGGTTAATCTCAATTTCAACAAAAATATTGCTTAATATCGCGCTCTTAAATTTATCAAATTAACTCATAAAATTATTTAAATCAAGAAGTTCAAATATATTACTTCAAATCACATATGACATGCAACACACGCCCTTGGCGGAAAAAGAAGCAAAAAGGAGAAATTGATGCAAAGGAACTTTTCTGCCTATGTCAATATTCTCCCTCCCTTTTAAAATACTGATGGTCATTAGAGACATCCCTTAGGTACACTCGCTCGAGAAGATCTAGTCATTGGGGAAAAAGGGAAAGGCCGTCAGGGAATCGGTTGGTAGGGTATGCTAATGTATAATCCTGTAATTACCTAATGGGCAAGAGAAGTATTTACAAAGAGACGTGATGTATGGCCGTGTTCTTAGTTTCTAGGAAGTGTTTTAGGGAAAGAAGAGTTGATTGAAGGGACTCCCCCCGAAACACAACCACGAAAATTCTCTATTATCATCTTTTACAAACACCTTCACGATGACTTGAACGAGATTTTACAAGCTCTTCAACACGAAGTGTCTGACTTCAGATCTATTAGCAGCATACAACCTGATAGAAGAGCCTCGCCATTGAAGACAAATAACAAGAGATAATTCAATATAATATAAAGGGGTGGTATAAAGTGAGAATTTAACCCTTTCTCAAAGGCCCTCAAGTCAAGTGCCTTCCTATGGGGGATGGATCAAAATCAGAAATCTACCTATGGATAAATGGTCATAAGATTCCTTCAAGAAAATAGGGGGTTGCCTGTGGTGGATACATTGATACAGCCAACAAAACTATCTAAACTCTCTCGAATGGATATGATGGAGGAGATAAGCATAAAGGTTAAAGAAAATAGAAGGGTTTACTCCCATCTCAAATAAACCTTCCATCTCCTTCCTCATCTCGAGTATTGGTTTTTGTTGAACTTTCTTATCGCCGATTACTCCATTGGTTATTCGGCTAGAATCCATAGAAGAACACCTTCTCTATTAAAAGATGATATCAACACACGCACCATCAACTCTCCAACTCACAAAGGTGCATCAAACCCAAAAGTCACCCCACATACTAACATATACAGACATACCATCAGGTAATCCCACTATTTTGTCGTATTTATTCTCCGATTTTCTTTCCCCTTCGAATGAGGGGCCCTTACCCCTTCTTTTATTCCCCCAACCTTTCCATACTGATTCAGACCCAAACCGACTCAGCCTGTCGTAACATTACCAGACAAAACCAGCTAAATCTCCACCTCTTTTAACCAACCTGATACGTAAACCCTTCATCCAAAACACGACACTTCCTATACCGACTCATCGCCCAATTTACCCGACCGAAAACCACATTGACCAATTTACCTGACTTGACAGCCACATCATCAAACTCGCCTCTTAGGCCAATTATAATCAATAACAAACTTACCCACCTAGCTACCGGAACAAAATTTTCAACAACTAATCACAAATCTCTAATGGACATTGATGACCTTCTATCCTCCACTTGCTCCCACTCGAATGAAGTCTCTCCTATTTATTGCCTTCCTTCTCCCTCCCCTTCCCACCATCACTAACCACCTTTTTTGAACCACCAAACACAGAAACATCCTCACTTACTTGGCCATCAGAGATCCTTCAATTGATCCCTCCCCACTCTCATCAATCCCTCACCACTCCCAACTTGAAACACCTCCTCCTTTACAAACCACTAATGGAATTAACTCAAAGGAGATGAATGAAGATAGAATGGACAGGCTAAATCTTGCTCTCATGGTTACAAAATATGGCATGTGCATCATGCCCATACTGGACATGCAGAATCAAGCCAGAACAAAGAATAAACAAAGGAACTAGGACCAAGAGATAAAGAACCTTTAATGGACTGCTAATTATGACAGAAACAACAATACTTAATGTCTTAACATCGAAGGATCGTTAGTTCTTAATTGATTATTACATCTTTAAATGTAAGAAGGTTTTAGTTTGAGGAAGAAAAGAGCTCTTATAGAAGACTTTCTCAAAGTACAAAATCCCTCCCGTCATCCTACAGGAAATGATGTCTTCCTCAATAGACCGTCGTTTTATGAACTCCATTTGGAGCTCACAACATACTGGGTGGTCTTTTGGTCAGCACTGGGTGTTTCCCAGCAGTGAGGCTTATACCCATTTGCATCAGTTCATCCAAAGTTCTGGATGCCATTTGATCCTTGGGTGGTATACTCGGAAGGAGCCCATCTTTGACATATTGGAAGTTGTAGAAGGTATTTTCTCTTCATCCATAATCTTTACCTTGGCGAATGGATTTGACCTATGGATTTTAGGTGTTTACGGTCCAAACTCAAAAACAAGAGAACATCCCTTTGGAGTGATCTCTATGATTTATCAGCTCTCTATGAATCAAATTGAATTATTGGGGGCGATTTCAACATAACTAAGTAGTCATGGGTTTAGGTGTTTCGAGGTTTTCCCACATTATTTCATTTACTAATGAAATTGTTTCTCTTCTATAAAAATCCATCAACCTCAATGAAACTTATTCGTCTTATTACCAAAAAGATAGGTGTCAAAATGGTGGGAGATTATAGACCGAAGGTCTTTCTGCACACTATTGTTCAGTACCAATCAACCTTTGTTGCTAACAGAAAATCCCAGATGCCACCTTTGTTGCTAATAAACTAATTGATGATTGTAAAAGGAAAAAAGGGAAGAAAAAAAACGTGATCATAGAACTTGGTGTTGGGTTTTAGAAACGGGAATTTCTCCCCAAAAACATTATCAGAGGCTCTCTCCACCAGTGAAACACATAAAAACGCTGCCCTCTATCAAAAGATTTGGTCTGAACGCTCACCCAAAAAGTGAACTTTTTTATTCGGTAGCTCAATCATTCTTGCATCAACACCTCTGACAAGCTTCAACAAAGATCCCCATGGATATACTTATCTCCAAACTGCTGCCATTTCTGTTTTAATGGTGAAGAAACTCCGATTCACCTCTACAGCCACTGTATTGCTTCAAAATACTGGAATTATCTTCAAGGTATTTTGGGATGGACTTTTCCTAGACCTGGTGAAATTCTCTCACTTATCTCTCTTATTTTTTTGAGGGCTCCCTTTTAACAAGGATAAAGAGATCCTTTGGATTTTTCACACTCATTACCTTTTTGGAATATTTGGTTGGATCACAATGCTCGCATCTTCTTGGTCAAGGACAGAGACATTTGAGGTTCTTTCCATTTTGTAATTATAGCCTTACCACCCTTACTGATCATTTGAGGTTCTTTTTGTAACTTTTACTACTGATAGAACCTATTTGTATCTCATTTCATCATATTAATGAATGATTATTATTTCCTATCAAATAAAAAAAGGAACAGCACGAGTTTCATCAAGATGAATATCCCACATTTACACTCTAGTTATCCTACGTATTCAGAGAATCCCCCTCCTCTCACAGATTACAAAATTATGGGTGTTGGAAAACTCTTATTCCTCTTTTCATTGCCTGGAATATGTCATTTTGTTTCTCCCTCTCGAACTCTACAATGCACTATATTGTTATTTATTTATTTTCCTGGCCGATCAACCAAAACCATCAATAGTGGGATTGGATTACCTACCATATGATGTCGTAAACTACCAGTTTTTAATCGCAAAAAACTTAGCAAGTTGAAACTTATCTCTTACAACAATCCTAACGTTTATATACATAGGAGTAAACTTATCATTGAAGTGTAATAATTAAATCTCCAAGAAATATATATACCTGGGCATGCTGATGAAATCATAGGAATGGATGACTTGCATTTTTCCTCATTCTCCAGCTGGCTTTTTCTATACCTTGCTATAAACTCATTGCAAGCTTCGATTAAGGTTAAATCTCTACTGCAACTTGTATCAAATATAGCTTTTACTCCCATGGACTTGAAAAATGTCGTGAGTTTCTGGAAAACCTGACCATCGCCGAACACTTCATATGGTTAGTTGCCTTCATAGTGAAAAAAAAAAAAATTCCAAGCATCCAGCAACGTAATACGGCACCAAAAATCACCACCCCAATCATATAGATTTGCCTTCTAGCCCTTGTCCTCTCAAAAGGAATATATATTACAAATTTGAATTCTACCTTCAAGGGAGAGATGCCGAAATGGACAGCAAGTGAGGCTCTGGATTGGGGAGATAATGAGACAATTACAACCTTTCCTTTATTTATGTTGGAAAGAAATTCATCCAGACTTTGTTTCTCCAGCATGACAGTCTCAGCTGATGTTACACAACCACTACAATTACACATAAGTGGGTCTATTACACATCCCGTGAGGGAAAATATGAGAAATATAAGGAAATTAGGGAGTTCCAAAACTCAGTTTTTACAAATAATCTGACATGTTTATAAAAAATTTACAGCTTTTCAAATGCTTCACCTTGTATCGAAAACGTTTAAGAAGTTCCTTCAATTTTGTTTTCGATATTCATAGCGTACGAGCAAGATATATCAACGGAAAACAGTACATGAAAGAAGAAAAGCATATAAAACGAAAATAATTATAAGTTCATCTTACAGATTTGTTTGGCCAACAAACCGCTTCAATCATTCAAAAATAGTTCACAACAGAGTTAAAATTACCTGCATGCTAAGCAATCCTTGAGTGATATCTTAACTGGTTCAGCTTTCGATTGCTTTCGAGAAGCTGAAACCTAGATAACATACACAGAAACGAAGAAGAAAAATCAATAAACAGAAAATTTCTGAAAGAATCTCTTTCGGTCAGTTTTAAAAGGATACAATGTGCTGCAACTTTTAAGCGAATTGAAGAGGTACCTCAACTTTATCCGGCTTCGTGGAAGTGGCTTTAAGCCCCTTGAGAGAAACTATGCAAGCCTGGGAAGGCGCTATATAATCATTCAGATCCCCGATCCTCAATGTTGCCGAGAATTTCTCAGACATCTCCTAATCACCGAATTCCAATTCAAGAGTTAACAAAACAAATAAAGCAGAACAGGGGGAATCGCAACTCCACCAATACGAGAAAGCGAAATTCCCAATAAAATTTAGGGTTTCAAAGCACGCAAAACCCTCCAAAAAGAAAATGCGATAGAGACAAGAACAAATTTAAGCCGATCAATCGGAGTCAGAGTCGGTGATTTTACCAGAAACTCAGAACGACGTAATCACCGGAAGCTAATAAATGCGATCCCAAGCAGAGTAATAGAAGAAAGAAAAAAAAAGACGACGGATATCGATGTATCAAACAACGGCGTATTCGTGGTGGTGGCGGCGCACCGATGAGGGTATTCTCTGCAGGGAAGAGGTTGAAGGATACGTGCCGGGAACAGTCCCGGCGATGAGGAGAAACGACAAAAAGGGAACAAAAGAGAGAATTGGGCTGAAACAGAACGGTGGTGATGGAACCGAGAGGTGAACACAAGAGGAGCTATGTCGTGTCGGGTAGTAGAATGGCAGCCAAAACCTCCAGAATCAGCCGAAGTCTCTTTTTTTATTTTATTTTGTTAATCTCAAAATTTTTAAACCCGTTCCCCTCTCCACCGACATGAGATCTCACAATCTACCTCACTCGGGTCTAGCGTCCTTGTTGGCACACCACACCGTGTCTTGGGTCTAGCGTCCTTGTTGGCACACCACCTCGTGTCTGGCTCTGATACCATTTTGTAATAGCCCAAGCCCACTGCTAATAGACAATATCCGGTTTGGCTCGTTACGAATCACTGTTAGTCTCATGATTTTTAAACGTATCTACTACATAGAGGTTTCCACACTAGGAATGTTTTGTTCCCCTCTCCAACCGACATGAGATCTCACACTATAATTTTTTAATCTTAGCTTTCTATTTTGGCTCATGTCTCACTCTCGACTGAAATGGCTACTTGGTCATCTAAAGCTCTAGGCAAGTTCTAGCTATGGTCGTACTTATTCTCTCAATGTCCTCACACTTTTAGGGATGTGCATATTCCAAGTTCCAATTAGGGTGATACATACTGACTTTGATTGGGTAGGTATCTGTCGACACAGTGCCATCCACGCCATCATTCTCACGAATGACCGTCCACCTTGTGCCTTGCTCTCGGGTTTTGCATCTTTAGTGGTTCTTTGATATTGTGTCTACTCGCCTTAAACTTGCTTGGTAATTCTTTATGGTCTAGACTGCAGTTAACTTCAATAGGCATTGCAAAGATTCTACATTTCTTGTTGTCTTAATAGGGGTTCTTGTTATCTTGATAGGTGCTCGGGACACCTCTTGCCTACGTCCCTCGACCTAAGGTATTTTTCTTCTCAGAGTTCCTTGGGCATCGCTCCCCTAAGCTGGACTCTTGTTCTCACAAGTTCGTGGTATCATTTCCATATTTTCTCATCAGGTAAAATATTAAGACTAACTCATCCTTAGTCAAAGTGCATGAGTTTATCGATCCACAAGTCTCGTTACTCATGCTAACTTCATTTATTTGGTCGTTACAAGGTGTAGCCGAGTTAGGCTATGGAGAACTCTATGGCTCTCTATCTAAATAGTCTATCAAACGTATCAACCAAGTGCTTTGATACTAATATGTAACGACCCACTTTTTGATGGGCTTGAGCCACTGACCGTCACTTACTGGCGTAGAATATTTGAAAGTACACATAAATTTAAAACATTAAAACACGTGCATACACATTAGAAATTCAATTAAAATAAGAATAAAAATTTTGATTTTATAAACGACAAACAAAATACAAGATTTAAAAGGCAAGTACGAAAGTTAGACTAATCGTTTGATATCTTATTCACTTAATCATTTTACCTCTCACTTATTCATTTTACCTAAGCTTCACTTAGTTATTGGTCCTACCTAGACTTCCCGCCCTCGGGACTTCTCTTAGTTTCGATAAGAACCTAGGCCCACTACTAGCCGATATTGTCTAGGCTTTTCCTTTCGGACTTGGCCCACTACTAGCCGATATTGTCTAGGCTTTTCCTTTCGGACTTCCACTCAAGGTTTTAAAACGCATCTGCTAGGGTTTATGAAGGGTGTTTTGTTCTCCTCTCCAACCAATGTAGGACATCACAAACTTCTTCCTTTCTCCTATCGATGTGGGACCGCCACCAAATCCACCCCCCTTCGGGGCCCAGCGTCCTTACTGACCCATCGTCTCGTGTCTACCCCAATTCGGAGAACAGAGAGAAGACCTTATTGGCACATCATCTCGTGTCTACCCCAATTCGGGGCCCAGCGTCCTTACTGGCACATTGTCTCGTGTCTACCCCAATTCGGGGAACAGAGAGAAGACTGACATATCGTCCGATGTCTGGCTCTGATACTATTTGTAACGACCTAGGCCCACCACTAGCAGATATTGTCTTCTTTGAACTTTTCCTTTCGGGCTTCCCCTCAAGGCCTTAAAATGCGTCTACTAGGGAAAGGTTTCCACACCCTTATAAAAGGTGTTTTGTTCTCCTCTCCAACCAATGTGGGACATCACAAGTTTCTCTAGGTCTCCCAAAATTTTCGTAGTTTCTTTCATCATCATCATAGTTTAGGCCCTCGAGGTGTAACCTCAGCATCAATTATAAGTTCTCATAAGGTTCATGCATTTTAAAGTTCAACTAATTCTTAAGGTACTACTATGAACCACTACCACTCATGATAGGTTTGCTAACCGGCGAACACTCTAATAATAGTTATCCAAATTCCTAATAATCGAGCCAAGTTTACGATTAGGGGTTAGTTGGCAAACCCTTAATTGTCCCTATATAACCGCATAAACATCTCATGCATGAACAAAGTTTGACCAACTCTCAAGGTACTACTATGAACCCCTACAACTCGTGACAAGTTTACTAAGAGAAAATTAATTGGCAAACTCTCTAATAATCCCCACACAGGACAGTCATATATAATAAACGAGTTTTATACTTATTTGAACCCCCTGACAATCGAGCAAGGTTTACGAATAGAGATTAATTAGAGAACCAGATAAGAATTACATACGTAAACAAATTATGAATAAAGATAGAGCATAACAATCTAAACATGGACACCTAGTCATGATTACATTTTCGTTCGGTTCAGAGTTACATTCGTTCATTTTTTAAGAAATATGTATCGTTGCAATTCGATATGCTTTTCATAGATCAAATCAACTCCGTTCAAGCTTAAATTTCTATAATTATGCTTTCATACATACTTTAAGCATAACTTAATTCGAAGTTTGGAGGTGCCACTTACGTGGATTGCATGACACTTTTTACTCATGTTCGTGTTTCTAAGTTTCTGCGTTATTTTCAAAACCTACCCATGCGTTTTCCACCACTCATATCTCGTGTTCTAGACCTCTGATGAATCTACTTCCTTCAGCAACATTGTAGTACTCTTCAAGTTGAATTCATGGACACCAAAATCATGTATTTTTGTAAAGAAATGAATAAGTTACGAACGTTCAAAATTTTCGAGTTTTCCAAAACTTACCCACAACTCACCTCCAAAATTTTTAGTAGTTAAGATTTAGATTAATATTTATGTAATAACTTATAGACTTATGATCTTGAAAGCCTAAAAGATTCATTAAATATATAAGGACTTTTTATTGATAAAAACTAATTAGTCATTAAATTCTAGAAGATATGACCTTAACATTCATGTAATTGCATCGTGCAGACTATATATTAAGGAGTTTATTAAGAATACAATGCCCTTTGAATGAATAATAATGATGGGCAACAACCACTTCGTTTAGAGATATCCATGGGGCAGACGTTGGGAGGGGAAGCCTTTTTCCGTCTCCATCCTGCCACCTATTTCATCTTCCATTACTGCAAATTCTCTATTCATTTTTGTGGAATCAGGTTTCCTGCGATAAATTTTTTGGGATATAATTTCGGCCTCATTTATTTAACATGAAAAAAGTATTTCCCACTCCCTCTTCCATTCCCTTTCCCGATCAAAGTGGGGTCCCGACTTCATGGGTAAAATGGATATCTCTAACTCCACAGACCACCCGCCATTCGTCCATAGTATTTTAAAATGCATTTGGTATGTAGAGCAAACCAACATACTTACTAGAAAATATAACAAACATGAGTATTTCAACATGCATTTCATCGCTCATTTGTTCTATATTTCACCTGTCACCTGCCAATTATCTTTTAGATTAAACATTAAGAGTGAAATGGAGCGCACAATCTTAAGAATTAGGACTAATGGCAGATTGGTTCAGACAAATTAGGGAACTGTAGAGATCTAGCTTGAATGGATAACAGCAACAATTCTCAAAGAAATAGGACCATTTACTATTATTGATGAGCTTTACAAGTATAGCATGCACACGATGGTATTACACGCCCTAAAGCTCAAAATAATGGACTATTCTTCACCCAAGCAATAATAAACAAAGAAGAACGCCTGGCATATATATGTCCAGTTGTTGGATCAGATCCAATATAAAATGGTTCATACAGTGACAGTAGGTGACAAAGTACAAAATGGTATGTAGAAGGATGAAGAATGCGAACCTGGGTGGAAGAACTGAGGTTCAGTAAAATTTATGCATTGTCTTTCCATACGTATATTTAGCCTCGTCGGATCTCCGGGCTGTTTTCGTAACGTTTGCTTTGTTGGAATTCTGTCTGCAATCAGAACTTTTGGACAACTTCCTGGAACAAGATTCAAAACCTGATTCAATTCTGTTATGGGATGAAATTTCGTATCCCATTGCCTCAAACTCCTGTGGGAACGAGTTCAGTTGATTAGTTTGATAAATGAACACTCTTGGGGTGTGAGAAATTAACAGCAGAAATAGGCAGTTAAACCTTGGATTTAGTTGCATAATAGGGTGTTAGACAGGGATTCACATCCTTCAACAAAAAGTCATCCGGACTGCCTGGGGACGTTGGATCACAGTCACTGAACTCCTGAGTTACACAAATGCTGGATGAGTGATTTAACATCTAGTAGATAAATAGACTATGCTTTGGTGCAGCAAAGTCCTAGATGATTAATAATAGGGCCCTACTACTAACCATACTCTAGAGCTTTGCTCATTTGAGCAAACAGGGCAATCGTGACAGGATTGGTATGAACCAACATTAAAATGATGGACATGAAGATGAAGGGTATCTTTTGTGCTTACCAATGAGTTAGAAGCATCCTCGTGATGATCATATGTTGGTGTGTGAGGAGAACTACTACCTTGTAACCAAGACTTTCCTGAATATTTATCAGCCTTTACCTGCACAAAATAAAATGTCAATTGTACTATGAGCTAAATCAATTGCCACAGAGGAAGCAACGAATACCCATACAATAGCAGCTATTCGGTATCAGAATCATATCACGAAACATCCAAATTTCATTAGAGGCTCTTTTAGCTTTTAAGCGGTCGTACTTTCATAGCCCATATCAAAGAAATGAAAGCTTTCAGAGGCTAGAGCTAAATTGGATCATCCTATAGTTAAAAGCTGCTCAATTCAACAGCCAGCTCTGTTGAGGAAGATCATAAGTTTATAAGTAAAAAACACTATCTCCATTGGCATGAGGTCTTTTGGAGAAACCAAAAGCAAAACCATGAGAGCTTATGCTCAAAGTAGACAATATCATACTATTGTGGAGTTTGTGGTTCCTAACATGGTATAAGAATCATGCCCTTAACTTAGCCATGTCAATATAATCCTTAAATATCGAACAAAGAAATTGTGAGCCTCGAAGGTGTAGTCAAAAGTATCTCAAGTGTTGAACAAATAATGTACTTTGTTTGTGGGTTCCAGAGAAAGAAGTTGAGTCTTGATTAAGGGGATACTGTTCGAGGGCTCTATAGGCCTCAAGGGAGGCTCTATGGTATACTTTGTTCGAGAGGAGGATTGTTGAGGATTATTGAAAGGAGTAGTCCCACGTTAGCTAATTAAGAGGAAGATCATGAGTTTATAAGCAAGGAACACTATCTCCATAAAATGAGGCCTTTTGGATCAAAAGTAAAACCACGAGAACTTATGCTCAAAGTGGACAATATCATACCCTTTGGTAATCGGTCAAACAGAGTTTTCCTACGTTTCAGGTCTTAGTTGTAATGATATATATCATTGTAAATAGTATTGCTTTCTTTCATACCTCGGCTAGGTCCTCGGCGAGGGAATGAAGCTGGCCAGTGAGAGTGGTGACCTGCTTTTGTAGAGTGGGGATGATGTGTTTGGCTTGCTTCAACTCTGAACCCTGCTTTTCAAGAATATCTTGAAGCTGCGAGTTCATAACATCTGGGAACAATATTGCATTCTTCAATGACTTTATTTCTTCTCTTTGCTTCAAACATAAATCTTTCAACTTCTCAATCTGATACCAACAACAATAAGAAACAGTGTTGTGTTAACAAACAATATGTGCAAAATGACAGGCACATTACTCCCTAATCATAACACAAAATTCAACCATAAGTACCACAATCGAATCACGAAACGATTTCGCCCAAAAAAATCGAACATAATAGAGAAAGATCCGAACTTAATAATGAGAATGCCATATTTAGCTCAAGAATAAAGAGCCTCTAACATGACCAAAAAACTTCAACTACAACAATATTCTTATCCGGACTCGTCGTCAATCTTTCAGGAAGAACAAAAATTTAACACAAGTGCACTAATGATAAGGAATCACCTCATGGGAAAGCTTTAGAACGGATTACTTTGTTGATCGAATATCTCAAAGCAAGAACACTTGTTTGAGATTGGAATCGAATGATTCTAAACATGCAATCTAAACTTTGTAGTATAATTTAGAACGGAGAGTAAAAAGTAGTATTTTTCTAGTTAAAAAAGTAATGACTACAATTGTAGTGTATACTCAATCCTCACCTCTCTGTACTTCTCCTCCAGAACTAATTTGAGCTCAGTGATCTCCAACTCCTGCTCCTTATTCAAACCCAAAAGCTCTCTTTCACTCCTCAGCACCATCGCCAATGTCCTCGTATTCCCTTTAACCTCCGTCAACGCCTTCACCTCCTTCTCCTTCTCCTTCTTCTCCACCGATCCCTTCCCAAACAGCTTCTTATGCAGCCCTCCAAAGTTCGTCCCCTTCCTCGCCGTCTTCTTCAAATCCTCCGCAATTAAAACCGACGGAATCACCAACCCCGCCGCCTGCTTCACCGCCTTCGGTTTCGAACCAGACCGCTTCTCCATGAATTTCTTCACCATCGCCGTCAAGTTCTGATCCGACGGCTTCGCCTTAGTCCTAGCCAAATCAGACGCCTTGATTTGAACAAGAGCGCGCGAAGACGATGATTTCGCAGCCATTGGAGACTTGAGCTTGAACTCAGAGGAAGAAGAAGGATCGGAGAAATGGGAGGAAGTAGAAGATCGCACATCGTAGGAACAGTAGCGCGAAGAGGGCTTGATCACTTTCGCCATAGATGAAAAGCTCGAGATCTTGACAATGAAAGATTCAATTACACGCACAAATCTTCGAAGAAAAACTAAGATTTTGGCAATGTTTGATTCAGCGCATTTTTAGGGCTTTTGTTCTTCGAGTTGGAGAAGATGAAGCGAAGAGATTGGTTTTTTTCAAAAAAAAAAGGGACGAAGGTTCGATTCTGCGTTGGAGTGAACACGTGGCAGCTTCTGCAGCTCTGTGTTCGGCGCTTTCTAAATTCAAATAATCATAAACTATCTGTTGGCGGGAAAATGGAACTGCGGTATGAAACGGTGCCGTTTGGTAGCTTGTCAATTTCTTTTTTCATGAAATATCTTGTCGATTTAATTTAATATATAGTCTTTTTTTTAAAAAAAAAAATTAGGTTAAAAAATATCCTCTTTAAATTAAAAATTAAAAAATATCCTTAAAAAAAATTATTTTTATTAATTGTTCAAAAATATCCCAGTTTCGCCCCTGTGTGGAGGGGTCAAGCTTGGAGACTCATCATTTGTGGGGAATCAAACTATCAGGAAACGGGGAAGCCCGTTATAAAGCAGTCGACTAGAAGTATCAGACTGCTGGCCTGAGAGAAAACGGTCGGACAATGCTTGGGGATCAAGCTATTCGGCACGGCTTACCTATTTACCGAGAAAGAGAAAAGAGATATTAACATTTTTAAAAGTTAAAAAAACAATACCAGTTAATTGGTCAAAAATACCCTTAAACTTTTATAAAGATAAATTGTAGTGGCAGGTAAAAACAAATAATACTTTATTTTACCAACATCTTTGAACTACCAAACATGTCATCCATGTCACCTCACTCGTCTCTCCTAGCTCTATATCTTGTGACATGTTCACTCTCTCTCATGCAAGGAGAGAAGAAAGGTGTCAAACGTAGCTCACGCACGAGTATTCATATGATCTAATAATCTGACTAATTCATACTATCTAGAAAAAGATTGGGTTGGGTTGGGTTGAATTTTTAAAAAGTTAAATGAAACTCAAAGGAATTGACGGGGCCCGCACAAGCGATGGAGCATGTGGTTTAATTCGATGCAAAGTGAAGAACTTTACCAGGGTTGACATGCTGCGAATCCTCTTGAAAGAGAGGGGTGCCTTCGGGAACGCGGACAGGTGGTGCATGGCTGTCGTCAGCTCGTGCTGTAAGGTGTTGGGTTAAGTCCCGCAATGAGCGTAACCCTCGTGTTTAGTTGCCGAAAATTTGGGTTAGATTGAGTTGAGTTATGAACTCTGCTCAAATTGCCCATCACCAACCCAACTAACCGAATTTTTCAGATTGTTCCAAAAGAACTCAACCCAACCCGTGTACGCCCCTACATGCAAGAGAGAAGGAAGGGGTCAACTGGTTCAGTTTGCATAGTCATACAATCTAACTTTCAATGGTCAAACGACCGATAGATGATAGCCCAAAGAAAAATTGATGCTTTATGCTTGTGGGACCTCACATATATGTGACTCGTATAAGCCAGAAAAAAGTTAATTATTCACGTTTCCTTCTTTTTTATGACTCTTCCGAGTCCCTACTTGCATTTAGCAATTGGTGTAGGTCGATATTAATGAAAGTGATACCATTTACGTAAGAAAGTAATGTGGAGATTATGAAAGTGGTATGCTCGGGTGACCGATGTCATAATTTTTTTTTTCTTTTTTTGGAGAAAAATTTGAAATTAATGAAAATAATTAAAAGTATTAAGGAAAACTTTAAGTAATGCTTATTTAAACTACAATTGACCATCTTTAACCTTGGTATATAAAAAAAATATATAATATGTGTGAGAGTCATGCATTGGTTGTGGAGGAGAACGAATTTACAAGGGTGTGGAAACCTTCCCCTGTTTTAAAGCCTTGAGGATAAGCTCGAAAGGGAAAGCCCAAAGAGGACAATATTTGCGGTGGACTTGAGCTGCTACAAAGGTGTAGAAACCGTCCCGTGTTTTAAAGCGTTGAGGGTAAGCTTGAAAGGAAAAGCCCAAAGAGAACAATATCTACTGGCAGTGAACTTGGGCCCTTACAAAAAGGGTGGATTTGGCAAGGGTCCCACATAGGATGGTAGGCCCTGAAGGGGGGGGGTGGATTGCGAGGAGGGTGTTCCCCAAAGGGGCTAGATTTGGCAAGGATCCCACATAGGATGCTGGGCCCGAAGGGGTGGTGGATTGTGAAAGTCCCACATTGGTTGAAGGGTGTTCCCCGGGGGTGAATTTGGTGAGGGTCCCACATAGGATGCTGGGCTCGAAGAGTGGTGGATTGTGAGAGTCTCACGTTGGTTGGGGAGGAGAACGAAACACCTTTTATAAGGATGTAGAAACCTTCCTTTGACAGATGCGTTTTAAAGCCTCAAAGGTAAGCCCGAAAGGTAAAGTTCAAACAGGACAATATCTGCTAGTGGTGGACTTGGACCGTTATGTACATTAAAATCAAATATAAAAACAAAAAGAAAAAAAATCCAAAAAAACCCTATCCTGTTCTTCACGAAATTAAATATGAAATGTTGTAGGAATAGAAATTGAAACAAGTGGTAGAGACGAGAAATACTTCCACATCCCTGAACATCTCTTAATATGATATCGAGAAGTAACCTGAATTAAACAACATAAGCGAATCGATATCAACGTATTTCTCATTACAAACTAACCGAAAATTTAAACAGTAAATCTAAACAAATCCATAAGAATTAAGTTTGATATGTTTACAACTATTATCCATTTACTTAGCATCATCATCACATCCCAAAACTTGATTCAAGCGTTGTGATTCTTCAATCTACAGCCATCATGAACTGAAAACATGGCATTTCTTTTGGTCACTATAGAGGCACAAATACTGAAACATACACGAGTTTAAAATCCGAAAACGAGCCGACCAGGAACGCAGCCATGAATAGACCAGCCGGAAGCATGAAGAACCTGCATTATCCGAAAGCTGGGCTGCAAAAATCGACCGAACAGATCGGTAGTGTACACGTAAATCTGTTTAAAGTTGTGTCATCTCCAAGGCCTCCTGTTTTACATGCTCTCTTTCACTTTCACCTTGAACAAAGGCCTCTTCTTCATGAAAGGGGTCTATACTTCTTTCAGCCTGTGAATTATGTTCAGTGCTTGTACTATCAATGACAGCTCCTGAATTTACTACTCCATTTCTATAAAGAGTATCTAATTCTTGAAAATATGGGCATGTCTTACCGTTTGCAATACTAGCTTTCCCAGTTCCTATTGTTCTTTTGAAATACTTGTTCATATTTTCCCATTTTTCTTTGCATTTCTTTGCCGAACGGTTGTAACCGACCTTCTGCATCTCGACTGATATCTCCTCCCATATAGAACCTTTCGAGCCTGTAGCACGGAATTTATGTTCTAGCGATGTTCGAAGTGATATCAAAGATTGTACTTCAGCTCGAGGCCATCTTCTACTACTTGGGTCGCTTTTTAGCTCCTTCTGTATGCTGCTCTCACCTCCATCGTCTTCTGTACAGTGGTTTTCGACTGGTTGTGAGATTTGAATTTCATGGCCTAGCAGATTTTGGATGAAGGAGATAATTGCTAAGCTGCGAGACGTTTCTTGGGCTCTCAACTCCTCGTCTCTTCTCATTCTTTCGATCTCTCTCTGTTTCCAAGCTTCTTCTCTGACTATTCTCTCTTTCTCATTCTTTTCTATCATGTCTATCAACTGCCTATGCATCTCCTCCTGTTTATCCATTACCTTCATTATCAAATTTTCCACGAAAAGCTCGAGCGATCTTGTCGTTCGCTTTCTCTTATGGTTTAAATGTTTTTTTGTGCTTAAAACGTCATCACCACCATCTGAAGTTGAGCTGGAAACAAGTAATCAAGTAATTTTGTTTAAGAAGAGTTCGTCATATATTATCGAGCATAGCTATATATATCTACCTACCTATGTTCATCAGAAAAAGTATACATCTATGTATCTATGCATGTATCATGCGAAAAAGTATACATCTATGTATCTACGCATGTATCATGCTGTGCAACAATTAAAGGTAAGGAATTCCATAAAATCACTTTCGTTAAGCTTGCTTTGAGTTTCGATAATAGAGCAAGCGCCTATGAGAAGGAATTCGCATATTTTACACAGACTTCAAGGATAGGGGTGTCGGGAAAGAGGAGGAAACCTTCCGCCCCGAAAGAAAGCTAAATATTTTGAAAAGTAAAAAAGTGGAGTTAATGGGTGGACGACGACCTGAAATACTTAGTCAGGATTCCAAGTTCGAGAAGGGTAAATGTCAATGATCAGATGAAAGGTTCAGTCTAAAACAGGCTGATTGAATAATCGAACAAACCAGTTTCTAGTTGCAGGACGAAAAGGAGGAAAATAGTCTCAATTCTGAGCTTAACTACATAAAGAATGATAATGTTACATGTAAATGGGAAAGATCGATGATCAAGAAGCGGGTTTCGATTCCTTTATCTGCCTTTTCTCCTCTTTTTCATAACTTCTTCATTATCAATGAAAAATTTTGGTTTCCTTTTCAGAAAGCAAAAAAAAAAAAAAAGTAATATAAAAGCAGAAGTCCTAAAAATGGAAAATGGCAAGAAATCAACATATCAGAACAAGAACTTTCTATTCAATTCATTCCATCCTAAACCCATTGTCACAGATTCAGAAGATGACCACAACAAAAAGAAATCCATGACTAACCATACTAATTGTATCAGAAACCCAAAAGAATTCACAAGATTTTAACTTTCGAAAATCGAAAGCCAATCAGTTTCGAAATGAAGAACAGAATTCTTGCACTTCTAGATTCTATATCCAATACCATACAAATGAAGAACAGTTTCGAAATCGAAAGCCAATCAGTTTCGAAATGAAGAACAGAATTCTTGCACTTCTAGATTCTATATCCAATACCATACAAATGAAGAACAGTTTCGAAATCGAAAGCCAATCAGTTTCGAAATGAAGAACAGAATTCTTGCACTTCTAGATTCTATATCCAATACCATACAAATGAAGAACAGTTTCGAAATCGAAAGCCAATCAGTTTCGAAATGAAGAACAGAATTCTTGCACTTCTAGATTCTATATCCAATACCATACAAATGAAGAACAGTTTCGAAATCGAAAGCCAATCAGTTTCGAAATGAAGAACAGACTTCTTGCACTTCTAGAATCTATATCCAATACCATACAAATGAAGAACAGTTTCAAAATCGAAAGCCAATCAGTTTCGAAATGTATAATATTTCTTCCTCCCCTCACCTCTTCTTTCCAACTGTCGTCTTAGTTTCGTGGCACAATCTTTTGTACAAAACCATTTCATGGCACAATCTCTTCTCTTTCCTTCAAAAGGAGAGTTAGCATTTTCTAGGACAATATGATGGTTGCTAGTGATGGGAACTTTAAAAAAGGAGAGAAAAAAGAAGAATCTTTTATGGCTCTGTTGACCTTGTCATTTTGTTACTTCAAATTGGTGCACTCTCCTAAAAGGGTTTTGTAAACTTACCTACTCCCTGTTCTTATTAATTCCATTGGGATATTTTTGGGAATATCCTGTTTGTTTCTCTTTGTTTCATCTCATTTAATAATGATAAAATTGGAAATTATACAAGATTCATCTTTAAATTTTCTAGTTTTTTCTGAAGAATTGAGAATTGGAAGAAATAAAACCAACTTTGAATGAAGAGAGATCAAGAAACCACAATTTCTTTTTCATATTTTATAAGGATCACTTTCCAGTGAAGCTTTTCTTTGATCTTATCACTTTTCCATGAGAATTCATAAAGTAATTTGCATTTCCTAAACAAATTCAAAGCACCCAAGAACTCTAAAGTGTGTGTGTGTGTGTGTGTGTGTGTAATTAAGGTAAATAAACTTCAATTGTTCAATTGAAGAACAAAAACCCCAATTCGTGAGGCGATGTTCAGTTCAGAGTTCAAACTCACCACGAATCGTCGTCCAATTGCGGTCCTTCAAGGCTCCGGCTCAAATTCTCCGCAGCGGTGGCAGCATCGGTACCACCGTTCTTCGTCTCTTCCTCCGAGAAGAAATTGTTTCCGATGATATCGCTGAAGCCGCCATTATCCTTGGCGTCGGGCTTATCATCTTTCTCAGAAGAATTGAAGTACTGGCAAGGGTCAATATTAGCCACACAGAGCTGATCGCCAGAAAATCCACCCTCTGGTGACGACGAAACACATTGGAAACTCCTTAGAGCACCGTCGAAGATGTTATCGGCCTGAGAACCCGCCGGGGACCTACCGTTGCAGCGGATAGGACGGAGCTTCTGCGGCGGCGGCGGAGGGTTTGGTAGGTGGGCGATGATGTCGGCAGAGGGAAATACGGCGGACGGAGCAGCGTAGAGGAGGTCCGTCGAATCGGGAAATGGAGCAACGTGCTGTGGGAAGCTGTCGGAGCTCGGAATCCGGTGATCGCCGGTGAAGAGGTCCATCCTGCGGCGGTTGAAAAGTGGTAAAATTTTGGCGGCGAGGAGGGTTTTCGGTGGGTGAAATTGACCAAGTAAATGGAAGTAAAAAGGTTAAATGGAAGTACGCAATTACGTTATTGCCCTTATTCTTTTCCAATAACTCCTTTTATATCCCCCTCCTTGTAAATGGGCTCGTGTTCATGTTCGGGTCGGCCCATCATACAATGAACCCGATCCAAAGTGACTTTTTCTTAAAAATAAATAAATAAATCAAAAGTGCCTTGTGTGAATATATTACTTATTGGTTAAATATGAAATTTAAATTTAAATCATAATTTTTCTTCAAGTTCGAGCCATCTGTGTTCACATATGACTCGAGAATCCGATCAACCTAGACTACTCAATCTGAATCACAAACGTTGGGTTGGGTTAATTTCTTTTTCCGGTTTGGTTTGGGTTGAATTTTTGAAACTTCGAAAAATAGATCTAGCCGCAAGTTGACTTTTTTTTTTTGTCGGGTCAACTTGACCAATCCCAAAATAGGTTAGAACCCAACTCGACCATATCTTACTTTTAAGATTATTATGGATATTAAGAATATTTAATGTTTGTTTTCGTGAGGGTTTGATATTTGAATTTTATGAGATTTTAGTTATTAATATAACCTATATTATGGATAAATGAAAATTTTCAAAAAAATTAAAAGAGAACAAAACAACTCGATAAACCCGAAAATAGAGGGTCGGGTTGGGTTGGAGTTTTACTGGATTACTCGTGACACCAACCTAATCAACTGAAATTTTTTTGTCCATCCAAAGTTCCTCTAATCAAACTCGACTTAGTGGACCCATATTTTATATTTATCGATTGTATAGTGAAAAAAAAAAACGAGAGAAAATTAACGAATATAGATGGAAAAAGAAAAATTTAGAGATAATTTAGGGCGGAAATTGAAATCAAACCAAATTACAATAATAAAAAATAAAATATTGTTTTTTTCCTAATAATTTATATTTTATACGCAAACATTTCGTATTATTATAAAATATTGTTTTTTTATTTTCTATATTTTAAAATTTCACATTATCGTTAATACTTTAAGATTTCGAATAAATAGCATGGTGATATTAAAAAAAAAAAAAAAAAAAAAAAAAANAAAAAAAAAAAAAAAAAAAAAAAAAAAAAAAAAAAAAAAAAAAAAAAAAAAACCTTAAAAAAAACATGTGACATGACATTTAACGAACAATCTTACAATTATAATGTTTTTTAAAAGAAATTCAAGAAAATACTACGCACCCAAAATAAATAAAAATAATAATAATAAAAAAAAAAAAACTACCCACTTGGAATAGTATAATCACATTCACAAGAAATTTTTGAATTAATTGCAATTATGGTATTTTTAGACCACGTTTCTATCGTGTTTAATCGTTCAACGTTGATATAAAGGATAGAGGTGTTTATATGATCAAAAATCCAAATTTTGGATGAGTTGGTGATGTGACACTTTTTTTTTGTTGGGGTAAAAATAGGATTGCAATCCAACTCTGCTCTACTTTTAAAATTTGAAAATTAAGAATATTTTATGTTTGGAACGATATTAGTAATGAATTATGACTTATAAATATTTGATTTTGAGTTATGTGATATTGTTATTGTGAACGAGTAAGATTTTTTTTTAAATAATTAAAAAAAAACTCAACCCGACCCTAAAATAGAGGGTTGAATTGAATTGTGAATTCTATTTGGGTTGCTCGGGTCACCAATTCCCCATGTATCCTCCTAAGTTTGTAACTGAACTTTTAATTTTATGTTTTTTTTTAGATATTTAAAAATTTTAAAATTTTAAAAAGTTAATTCATCTATAAAATATAAATATAAATTTACGTTTAATAGAATTTAAGAATCGTTACATTACCTTACCATTCCACAATACTATACTACAAGATTTCAAGTGTATTGTGCCGCGGTCGTACATTTTTATTGTGTGGCGTCAGAATCGTGACACGCTCATGACAAATCTTATGAGAAATTCAAGCTCTATTGTAATCATAGGCATAGACTAATTTATTGTATTCATGGACATTTTAGTCGAGCTCAAACTCCTTGCTATCAAAGTCGGCAAATTTGTCATGGTCGATACCAGGATCTTCCTCTCATACTTCTCGTAGCTAATAACAACATTGAAGACAAAGAAAATATAAAAATCTGTTATTTTTATGTGGGTCCAAGAGTCAACGAAACAATTTGATTATAATACATGAAAAGAGCAGTGTAACGGTTGGATTCTAGTCCATGAAATGATATAACTTGCTCAAAGCCACAAAGCTCTCTAATATCAACCGATATTCTCATGACTAATTAACCTTCGATGCTTCTAGATTATACGAAACCGAATAAAAAAAGCACACGAAAAAATTGATCTCATGAACGTTTCAAAGTGGATTACCAAGAAAAAGATAAAAAGTTTTATTTTATTTTATGGGTTGAAGAGTTCTCCAAATAATATTTGACAATGAATATAAAGCATGTAATAATATAAAATGGTCACTTGAATTTGACAATTATTGTTTTTTACTTCTTTGCTTAGGCATTACTTAAAGTCAAAGTAAATAATTTGCTCTTACATGCTTTTCATTTCATAATTGCATAATATCTTCAAGATAGAACAAACAATCCACTTTACTAATATACCCTCAATCATCCCATCAAATTACATAAATCCGAAACATTTTTTAAATCAAACTATCCACGTTAGCCGCTCTTGGGATGATTTTAGGGACGACGTATTCCCTTTGACTATAATAACAGTCGGTAATAACATTACTGTTCTTATCGTTTGATGGATAAAGTTATATGGTGATAGACCAAGAATACTATACTTACACACAAGACAACTCCTCCTCCCAAAAGCTTCGTGGAGACTACTTTACTATAACGGACGATGTCCGAACATACCATTTTGCTTTTGATTTGGGTAATCTCGAATCAACTATCGAAAGAATCGTTGTCGTTCTTCACTTTACTTGGGATGGTTTTAGGGACGACGTATTCCCTTTGACTATATGATCGTGTGGGTTTTTGGAAATTTAAAAACAAATTCTTCTATAATAATAGTCGGTAATAACACCACTGTTCTCATCTTTGGATGGATAAAGTTATATGGTGATAGACCAAGAATGCTATACTTACACACAAGACTACCCCTCCTCCCGAAAGCTTTGTGGGGACTACTTTACGATAACGGACGATGTTCGGACAGACCATTTCGCTTTTGATTTGGGTAATCTCGAATCAACTATCGAAAGAATCGTTGTCGTTCTTCACTTTACTTGCATCTTTGGGTAGGCTCGAATTAACTATTGGAAGACCCATTGTCGTTCTTCTTTTTACTTGCATCTTTTGGGTAGGCTCAAATTAACTATTGGACAACTCACTGTCGTTCTCCTCTTTACTTACATCTTTTGGGTAGGCTCGAATTAACTATTGGAAGCCTCACTGTCGTCCTCCTCTTTACTTACATCTTTTGGGTAGGCTCGAATTAACTATTGGAAGATCCGTTGTCGTTCTCTCTTTACTTAGATACGTTGCCACACTCATAAATGCATAGGTAAACCACCAATGGAAAATTTGTGCAAAGAAAGACATAGCAATTGCTTAGGCTTGATATCATATGGTTGAGGTAGCTTTGAAAATTTAGGATGTGGATAGGAAACCTTGTGTGGTCTTTCTACCAGAAATTTTTTGTTCTTAAAGATTGGTACACCAACTTCACAATCCTTCTCTCCTTCTCTCTCATGTCAAGTTTAGACAAAGAACATAGGATATTGACCTACTTCATCAACTTCCCCATCCAACTACCAACTTCTTCATGTATGTGGGTGGAAAAGACCCTTTTGCCCATTCCCCAATATTGTTTTCCTACCAACAACACTACCAAGTGGGGCAAAGATATCTGAATCCAATATTTTTTTTGTATTATCTTAAAAAGATAAGGAGGGTCAAGCTCTTCTCATCTAAAAATGCAGCCTTGTGACCAAATTCACAATAAAATACTTTAAAAAAAGCAATCTTTTTCATTTGGTAAATGACATAGAGGGGAAGATGGCGAAAATCCAACATAGAGGAACTGCCTGGTCAACGTCAAACCCGGAAGGGGTATTTCTGTAAATTCGACGTGTAGGGTCGTCTCTTTTGTTATAACATTATATAAACCAATGCATATGTATCTAAAAATGGTGTCAGATTGATTGATAAAGCAAGAAGATGATTACCAGAGTTTGTAGCTTCCATAATTCTGTCAGCCTGTTTTCGATTCGTTTCTTCTTCTTCTTCTTCCTCCTTTTCGGCCATGGATTTCCGATGGTAGTCGAATATGCAGAAGGCGAGACCCCGTTATCCGATCTTTTGGGTCGAGATGATTGGAGACAGATAGCTGGATATGGCGAGGAGAGACTGTCCACAGTTTTGGTCACAGGCTCTGTTCTTTGTGAAGCTTGTTTGCATGGTGATGAACATCAAGTTCATGCATGGCCTATTGAAGGTAACACAATAGCAGCTAATTTCTTAGTTCAAAAACACCACCTATGAAATCAAGCTTGGTTTTTACCTTTCTGATGAGTTTAAAATCAATCACTGCAGGTGCCATGGTGGGTGTGAATTGCAAGAACACTGGAAAAAACAGCAAATCTTATGAATGGGTTAATGGAGTTACCGATGAATTTGGAGACTTTGTTATTGATATTCCATCCCATCTTCATGCAACCAGCAGCTTCGAAAAGGCCTGTTCTATCAAGATTCTTCGGACACCGAAGAACACACGCTGTCGACCTGCTCATTTAGCTGGCAGTGAACAGCTGCAATTATCGTCGTTCGGAGGTGGCATAAGGACATATACTTCTGGCATCCTTAGGCTGCAGCACCAAACATCTCGACCTCTGCAAGCTTGTATAAGAGGGGAGGATTAACCATCAGACCACAAGAGAAGCCTAGTAAAGTGAAGTAATTGGTTACAGACCAGAATATATGGCTCATGTAGATGGCGCTGAGTCACAATGATGAGTTATTCGTTCATAGTTAGCACGATAAATCGAGCTTGCATAAATATGTATCGTTTGTGTATAAAAACATCTAGATTATGTAATACCGCAATCTATTTCATACCAAATACGACAGATGCTGCATCGAGTCTTCCACACAGTTGAACTTACTCACAAGGTGTAATTCTACCCTTAAAATTCTATTGGGAGCCAAAGAGATCGTGTGTTCTTTAACAATCAGTGCATAGCCTGATGGATGATCTAATCCCAAACAAAAGATGAACTATCATAAGATCAGTTCATATAGCGAACAAGAAAGCATTAGTTAATGAGCATTACACGATGATGTATGACGAAAAACTGAAGTCGTTCAGTGTTTCTCCTCTTTATTTTCCTCTACTTGAGAAGCTATGTATCGTGCTACATCGGCACAGCAGGTAAGCTTATCTGCCTTTTCATCTGGGATTTCAATGGAGAATTCCTGTTCAAAAGCCATAACAAGCTCCACCCTGTCCAAGCTGTCCAGGCTTAAGTCCTTCTGAAAATCAGCCGTTTCAGTAACCTGCTCAGTCGTTTCAATAGCATATGATAATTAGGAGTGAATCTACAAAAATCCTGGCAAGTGATATAAAAATTCAAAGACGAGATGATAGGTGATCGATCCTGGATAATTACCTTACAGGCATCAATTCTATCGAACTTCTTAACCAATCCAATCACTCGATCAACTATTTCGTCGGAGCTTGTATCTGTTGATGTGCACAAATGGCAACTTAGCTTTTCCATTATATTCTCATCCTTTATCAACAACTGTGTTGTAGTATTAGGTACTCTGATCTTCATGTGCTTCAGGATTGAATATCTGATGCTTTGCATGTTTACAGGAGCTGAAATTAACAAATTCCATTACAGTCCGAAAACAAAGGATTGACAAGTTCCGGTATCATAGATAGAATACAAATTATCAAAGTCTGAAATGTGAAATATCCTCGGTGTATGAAGGGAGTTCAACAAATAAATTTTGCACGTGCATGTTAAGTTATCAAGATCTAACTTTTCTCAAACCTGCAACTTCAAGAACCACTGAAACACGTTACAATATCAGAGTTGTGAGATCCCACATCGGTTGGAGAGGGGAACGAAACATTCCTTATAAGGGTATGAAAACCTCTCCCTAGTAGACGCGTTTTAAAAACCTTGAGGGGAAGCCCGAAAGGGAAAGCCCAAAGAGGACAATATCTGATAGCGGTGGGCTTGGACCGTACAAATGGTATCAGAGTCAGTCCTCGGGCGGTGTGCCAGCGAGGACGCTGGGCCTCAAGAGGGTGGATTGTGAGATCCCACATTGGTTGGAGTGAGGAACAAAATATTCATTTTAAGGATGTGGAAACCTCTCCCTAGTAGACGTGTTTTAAAAACCTTGAAGGGAAACCCGAAAGGGGAAGCCCAAAGAGAACAATATCTGCTAGCGGTGGATTTAGACTGTTATAAGAGTCCTCGAAAGAAAATACATAAAATACAATATTTGCTAGAAAGTGCGCGTGGTGTGCGTGGGGTGGGGTGGGGGGATGAATTTGATTAGGAAAATGCTATGCTATAACGTCTATGTTTGCACCAGAAAACTAAAAAAATAGCAAGCTCTATAAACAGCTTTACATAAATTTTGTTAGCCAAATCAAGAAATTTAAGGGCATGTCTAAGTAGATATGCATCACCATCTGAGCTAAATCCACAAGAAACAATTCCAATTCATAAAAAGACTGGTACAGAAACAGGAAGTCACCAACCAAAAAGAAAAAAAAAAAAAAAATGATAAATAAAGGAAATGAAAACAGAGGGCATGAGTGAAAAGTTTGAAGGAGGTTATGAAAATAAATTGGCGGAACTTCCTACACTAAACATCACTTTGTAGGCCAAAAAACATTATAACAAATGATATTTTGTTCATAATAATAAACAAGAATATAGTTCATCATAAAGTTGAGATTAATGTATAAAGTTCAAGGGGTCATGACATCCTCGAGGAGAGACGAGTTACATCAAAAGTCAATAACATAGAACGAAATGGACAAAGAAATGAACCTAAAGGCAGCAAATAGTTTCTGCTACCAGACAAGCAAAAGTATTATTAAAAAATGATTTAAAAAGCTACGTAATCATAGCCATGTAAACACTTACTGCGGTCAACTTTTTAACTAAAGCACTAACAAAGTGACAATTCCAGGGATCATTTAAGACTATTTAAAACTTGGCTTTCCAAAACCATTGAAGGAAACATATATTTCATTTCGGATTTTCTTCAAAATAGTTGTTATAATGCATTGTATTATTAAAAATTTGCTAGTACCACTAACTTCTCTAAAAAGTGTTAAATTTTGTCTTCATCCATCATGTCTTGTATATTAAGTGCATGTTTGAGACTGTCACGTTTAAAATCACCCCAAAACATGTTTTCCTTGAAATTCAATTTTGATCATATGGAAATCAGTTTCAAAAGTGTAAAATTAAACGTTGATTTTGAATGATTGAAGTAAGGTTTCATAGTGAATTTGAATACGACAAAAATGATTTTAATCCTTTCAAAATAGCAAACCAATAATCTGCAGAGAAGTATTTGAATATATCAAAGAAACATATTTTAGTTACCTCTACACAGTGTCCATGTCCTAGAGTTGTTCGGTCCTTATTGAATCATGTTTTCCGTCCACTGTTATAGGGCCGTCCTGATGGGTTCCTAACCCCGTTTATTAGCCCCAAGATGTTCCTAGCTGCTAATTAATTACAATAGCAAGCACTAATCAACATTTTAACACCTAAAATATGTAAACCACACCGATGGCAATGGGTTCCTAACCCCGTTCAAGCAGAATCAACAGAAAGGATTGTTTTCCAGCTGCTGTTAGTTCCTTTTTCTTGGTCATCAAACCCATATGACATACAAAGGATCCTTAATGGGTCCCTTGGATGCTATACATAAACCAGGTGTCCCCTGATTACTTTAAGGCATTTTTTGGGGCTCTTAGTGCCATCTGTTTAACCTAAAGGCCTCAGGCAGAACAGGATAAGGACTAGAGATGGGCTTCACTAATTGGAATGCATTTGGAATGCCTTCGATGTTTATGTTGAGGAGGAATGTAACTGATTTTAGATAGCCAACAGAAATGAGGATGGGAATCAGTGCTTTCTTCGTAGCTAGATGTATAAATTTTTTTGGGATTAAATTACAAGCTAATCCACTAAACATTCAGAGTTCTACCTTATAGATCCAAAAACTTAAAATAGTTTTTAAAAGTACAATATAATAGGTCTTTATACCTTCAATTTTGTGTCTAATAGATCATTAAACTTTTAAACTTTTAATAGATCATTAAACTTTTAAACTTTTAATAGATCATTAAACTTTTAAACTTTTAAAATATCCAAGAGGTCTCTCCCTCAATTTTCAATTTTGTGTTTAGTAGGAAGTTAACATTTGAATTTGGTATCCAATAGATTCATATATTTTTTTAAAAATATTGTATAAGTTAGGGACCTGTTAAGCACAAAATTGAAAGTTCAACGGTTTAAAAAATTCAAGAATATTAGAAACAAAATTGAAAGTTACTAGATGCATTTTTAACGTTTAGGACTCGTTACATACAACTATAAAGTTCAAGGATGAAACTTGTAATTTTCTTTGATATCGCCATGGTATTTGGCCCACTGCTTGACATAAAGACATTGCAAGTCATAATATAAACTCCAGCAAACCATTAGAATTTTCTCTGATTTTGAAATCTGTGAGATCCCATGTAGGTTGGGGAGGAGAATGAAGCATTCTTTAAAAAGGTGTGGAAATCTCTACCTAGCATATGCATTTTAAAGACCTTGAGAGAAAGCCCAAAGAGGACAATATCTATTAGCGGTGGGTTTGGGCTGTTACAAATGGTATCATAGGCAGACACTGAGCGATGTGCAGCGAGGAGGCTGAGCCTCGAAGAGTGGTGGACACGAGCAGTGTGCCAGCAAAGACGCTGGCCCCAAATGGGGTGGATTGGGGGAAGGAAGGGGGGTCCCACATCGATTGGAGAAGGGAATGAGTGGCAGCAAAGACGCTGAGTGCCGAAGGGGGTGAATTGTGATATCCCACATCGGTTGGGGAGGAGAACGAAACATTCTTTATAAGAATGTGGAAACCTTTGCCGAGCAAACACGTTTTAAAAACCTTGAGGGAAAGCCCGAAAGGGAAAGCCCAAAGAGGACAATATCTGCCAGTGATGGACTTAAGGGTGTTACAAAATCCTTCCACTCAGAGGCTTAAACCCAAACCTTCAACTAAACTCCCACCCAAAACTCCAACCCCAATTACAACCAAATCCGCCCCTAGGGAGTATTCATAGAACCATCTTTCAACTTCCAATGACTTAATCTAATGAGCACATCCTTTTCCCAAAAAGTTTCAGAAACCAACTCCACATTCCAGAGTCCATTACTGAACACTACACACTGCTTAAAAGAATCACAGAGAAACCCTAGATGGAATCTACGCAAAACTTGAAATAGCTCAAACATCAGGACAAACTCAGCAACCTAAAATGCCAAACACATTCCCCAAACAAACAAAGCGTCTAAAAATCCAGATTCCTTCAAACATTTCACCCTTCATTATCATAAACCAACAAATTTTTACCCAAAATCGTGAGAAAAATAGGCTTACGAACAAACTATAATACAACGAATCTGTAAAATTGGAAAAGAAAAGCAAGAAAGAGGAAGATTGCAACAAAAGTAAAGANAAAAAAAAAAAAAAGAAAAAAGTTGGAAACCTATTTACTTACGAGACTAGCAGCTACTGGCTGTAAGGTGGTGGAAATATTCTCAGTGAAGCGTCCGCCGAATTGCCTGAAATTGAAACTGCGGCTGTTATACCATCGCCATTTCAAGTCCTCCGAGAAGATTCCCAGTTTGGAGCTTTCACTAGACTGAGGGGTTAACAAGATAAAATAGCAATTGCCTAAAAAGTACAACAAAATATATTTTTGTAAAAACTTTTAATATTTTATCTAAGAAAAATATTTAAAATTTTAAAAATTTCAATAATATTTTAAAATTAGAAAAAACAAAAATCTTTAAAATATTAATATTTTGTTTAAAAAATAATTTTAACTCTGTTTAAAAAATACTCATCTCTTCGGGGTGGAAATGAGTGAACTTCAACTCATAATATTATGTTCTACAGTGTTGGATGATGAAAGTCTCAAGTCCGCTAATTTAAGGAATGATCATGGGTTTATAATCAAATAATACTATCTTCATTGGTACGAGGTTTTTGGGGAGCCCAAAGCAAAGTCATGAGAGCTTATGCTCAAAGTGGATAATATCATGCCATTGTGTAGAGTTCTAACATGGTATCAGAGTCATGTCTAAACTTAGTCATGCCAATAGATTGGTAAATCTCGGATGTTGAACGAAGGACTCCAAAAAAAAAGAAGTCGAGCCTCCTCGAAGGCATAGTTAAGAAATGACTAAGACTCCAAGAAGAAGAAGGAGGAGTCGAGTCTCGATTAAGGGGAGGTATACTTTGTTCGTGATGAAAGCCCCACATCGGGCAGACCTTTTGGGGAAGCCCAAAGCAAAGCCCTTATGCTCAAAGTGGACAATATCATACTATTGTGGAGAGTCGTGTTCGTCTAACACACACCACCTTATTTGGTCAAGTCTCCAAAATGTTAAGCATATTGAATCGAATATAAAAATCATCATTATCACTCATACAAATTAAAGGACAAGTTCTCACGAGATAGTTTAAATCAAATCATTTGTAACAATTACAAAAATGTATAATATTAATCGGAGATATAACAATCAAAATTGTTAAAAATTAATAATTAATTAGAAGACTTGCGATTGTGAGGCACACACTTCCTATTAACGAGTGAGTTAAGCCTATTCGTTCTTGCGTCGCCTACGGCCAAGCGATGTATACTCGAGCCTCTGGCTCCGGTTCAAGAAGAAAGTTTTAGAAAACGGGGGCAGAGAGATTTCGAAAGAGAGTTTTGAAAGCAAGATTTGAGAAATTGAAATTAGTGTTACATGGGAATGTAAGCAAAGACAACAACAACGACTTACTGCATATAACTATCAGGTAGGGACAAAACTGAACAATTTGGAGAAAAAAATTCAAAAGAAAGCAAATGAAACATATATCTAATCTTGAGTCTAAAGCTCATATACCAAATGATATAAAATCAACTTAAAGGAAATATCTGATACCAAATTAAGAAATCACTGCCAGTGAAGTAAGATTCAGATTACTTTGTTGATCAAATATCTCAAGACAATAATACTTGTTTGAGAATTTGAGATTTGAATCACTCCACAAGAAAGATCGATCATGTAAGTTTGAATGATTCTAAACATGCAACTTAAACAACGTAGAATTGCAAAAAAACTTAGTTTTAATGATAAAGGAATCACTCCAAGAGAAAGTTAAATTCGAATTATCTTGTTGATCAAATATCCCAAGGTAATAACACTCGTTTGAGATTCGAATCAATCACTCCACAAGCAAGATGATCATGTCATACTTGAATGATTTTAAACATACAATCTAAACAACTTATAATTGAATAAAATAAAATAAAAAAACTTGTCACATTGGCTAAAAGAAAACACAAATGCTCTTTGTACTTCATTTTCCAGGTCTCTTTTACAAAAATAACATACATAGTTTGTATAGGCTCAAAATGAAATGCTTAGTCATTTAAAGAGTCGGTAACCTTCGTACTTTGTAACCATTAAATTTGTAACCATTTAAAATTAAAATCATTTCGAAATTTAGATTTTATTAAATTGCAGATATAATAATTAAAATTATTACAGATAAATAATTAATTAAGAGACTTTAGGACATAAATTTCAATAGAACTAACTTGAATTATAGGCTGAATGGTCTTTCCCCTAATAAATCCGGCCAATAAAACATAGAAATGATAGCCTGCAGGGCGCCGCCCCTAGCAACTCCCATGCACGTTGAACATTCCTTCCCCTAGCAATGATACGATACTCGCTATAGTGGATCAAATTCACATCGACGTACAACCGTGAGTTTGAGAAGAAACCCATGCTCGAATATATTATTAGCCTTTAAAATATGGTTTTCAATTTTAAAAGAGTACTTATAAGATATTGATAAAAAAAAAAATATATATATATATATATATATATATATATATATATATAATCTTAACGGTCGAGAAATTGTTTCGAGAATAATACAAGTAAAGATGTTTTAACCTTTAAGTCGAGTTCGTAGTTGGGAACTCATTTTCACGTGTTAGGTGCATTCCAATTTCTCTCTCCCTCCTCAATCAATGTTTAATTTCAAATCCGTTAAAGTTAAAAAAAGGTAAATCTAAGAAGGTAAAAATAAAATATGTATATACATAAATATAAATATATATATAAAAGATTAAGACTTGTCGCAATCGCACTTTTGCGACGATGGGACAGCGATTGTGTAGCACTTATTCTAATCAAGCGAACAAGTCAGCCGTAAAAAATTTGGACTTCAACAAATAACCTATGGTTGAACTTCGAATCACGAAGGGGAGAGAACAATATATTTGAAAACAATAAAAATATTATATTTTATTATTTAATATATTTAAATCTCATTCAAATATTGAATAATATATATTTAATTGATTTGAATGAGTATTAAAGTATTTGACTGTTTTAGTTTATATCTCTAATATATTAAATATTAATTTAAATATTTGATTTTTTATTTATTTAAATGGGTTGTTACATAAAAATATTTTAATTTTAATTTTTATTATTTAAGTTTGTTTTATTCCGATAATTATATTTTTTTTAATTTTTTATTGATTATTTAATAAACAAATAGAAGGACCAATTGTTCAAGTCCATTTAAGGGAACTACTCATCTACTTACCTTATCTGCGATGAGATTATGTTTTTAACTTTTTATTTGGCTAAGTCTTCGAAACAATCGACCAAGTTTAAAAAAAAAATTAAAAATGTTTTTATTTTATTTTATTTTTTACTTCAAAAACACTTTTAAACTTTTTTTAAAAAAAAATTAAAACATATTTACAGATAATACTTTCGTAGACTTTCCAAAGTAATATTAAAATTTTTGTCTGTATGTGAATAGATGGTTTTCGTTCCTAAGTTGACGTACAATTTTTTTTTTAAGGATGTTAATGCTAATTTAAAAAATTTATGAGTATTTTTTTTTTAGAAAAAGTCTAAGTAAAAATATTTTTAAATAAAAAAAATTGAAGGATATTAATAAAACTTTTTTAAGTATATTTTTAAAACACTATTAAAAGTATTAAAAGTAATACTAACCGTTTCTATCCAAAACTAGTTATAAAAGTATTAATTTTTTTTTTAATTTAGGAATATTATTGAAAATTTTAAAAGTTTAAGATTATTTTTTTAGAATTATTTTATTAATTTAGCCAATATATTTCTAGATTAAATCTTATATAAATAAATAAATAAATATATATATATATATATATATATATATATATATATATATGAACAATTTAAATTAAATTATTGGTAATCATTAAAAAAAAAAAAGCCTAATTTATAGACTATAAATTATTTAAATATAATCTTAAATTTTTTTTAATGGATGATAGGTTAAATAATAAATACTTAAATTTTTTTTAGGAAATTATTTTATCATTGANAAAAAAAAAAAAAGTAAATTTTATTAATAAAGAACTAGTGAGTAGGTGGAAGAGCTTTTTTTCTAATCAGTCCCAACTTCAATGATGATCTTGCTTGAAGTGGAGGGCGATAAAATGGGCAAGAAAACAAGAACAATCTCACTTTCTTCTCCTTTTCTCTGCCTTAATTCTCGCTTTAGCACTCGTGTGGGGTGAACCCTGAAGCCTCAAGATTACAGCCATCTCCCCAGAAACGGAATACTCATTCAGTGATGGTGGAGTTGGTGTAGAGACCCCATCAATGGCCTCCTTCCTCCATTCAATCAATTCCAACGCCGCTCCATTTCATTGATCATGTGAGGACGACAATCCCCAATTTCTTCTCCCAACGCTGCTCCCTTGAGCCGCCTCTGATTCTTACCCAAGTCATCGGAGAATTTTGTTGAAGATAAGGGGGTTTAGCGATTCTCCTTCGATATCGATTTCTGGGGTTTCTTTTTGTCGTCTATGATTTTTGATTTCCCTTTCTCTAATCTGATTTTGAGGCTCTGGAAGTGGGTTTTGTGTTTTGTTTTCTTGTTCTTAGTTCTTTAAGGGTTTTGGGTTGTATTTGTACTGATTAATCAATGGGTAACGTGAATGGGAGAGAGTATGTAGACGAAGAAGATGATGATGAAAATGAAGAAGAAGTAGAAGAAGAGGGTTTAATTGTGCATGAGGGCGTCGCCGTGGCTGATGGGGCTCATATTCTATACCGCCCGCAAGGTGTTTGTCAAAAGTTGTTGGGCGGCCAGTCCCCTCCACAAAGCCCCACGGCCACTCGATCGCCATTGATTTTCACTCCTCAAGTAAGCCCTCTCTCTCTCTTTATCTTGAGAAGTTCCTTTTAGTTTCTTGTAGCTAATTGCCTATGCTTACTAGCAATGTGATGAATTTGAATTAATGTATTACTTGGATTTTGAATTTCATTTGGAGATTGATATTACCTCTTGTAGATATAACTTGTATGACAATGGATAAATGTTAGTTTTGATCTTCAAGTTTGATACAGAGATTTGTTGTTGGCTGAAAAGAAGTGGGAGAAGTTTGAGATTATGAGGGTTAATGTCGAGGATGGTTGGGAGAGAGTTCTACCTCGACTAATTAAGGGGTTGATCATGGGTTTATAAGTAAGGAAACACTATCTCCATTGGTACGAGACCTTTTGGGAAATCAAAATCAAAACCATGAGAGCTTATAGTCAAAGTGGACAATATCGTACCATTGTGGAGGGAGTCCCACGTTGGCTAATTAAGGGGTTGATCATGGGTTTATAAGTAAGGAACACTATCTCTATTGGTATGAGGCCTTTTGGGAAATCAAAAGCAAAACCATGAGAGCTTATGTTCCAAGCGGACAATATCGTACCATTATGGAGGTTTGTGATTTCTAACCGTTAGTTGAAGACTTCGCCTACTTTTTTTTTTTATTCGAGAAGTTGGTTTAAGGCAGTTGCTTTAGCTTAAACTTTATATAATGGGGTTCATTCATTTTTTTCCCCTTCAATATATATACATTGGGTGTATCTAGCTGCTGGTTCAGCTTAGAGCTGACAAGAAAATGTTCAATTTCAAAGAGATATAAAGTTACTTCAAACTTGTAAAACTTTAACAAATTCATGTTACTCTCAGTTGGATAGGTTGTTTACTATCATCTTTTATTAGTTCCTTGATGTTTCTTTTACATTTTTATCCTCAGGTTCCGCTCACTCCTCTACGAAAACCAGATGAGATGCTCGTAATTAGCCAATCCCAAATGATGCAAGGTTCCTTGGGTTATGAAGAAACGTGCGAACAAAGCATTCCAACCATGATTACATGGACTTATGGAGGAAAGGAAGTAGCTATTGAGGGATCATGGGATCTATGGAGAACAAGGTTTTCTTCTCTTTTTGTACCATTCCACGATTATCGTTTCTGAACTGCTGCCCGAAATATCTGATACTAGTTGTACCTCATTAACCAGAACGCCCTTGCAGAGATCAGGGAGAGACTTCACTATAATGAAAGTGCTTCCTGCTGGGGTTTATCAATATAGGTTTCTCGTGGACGGACAATGGAGGTATTCGCCGGAGTTGCCTTGGGGCCAAGATGATGTTGGCAACGCGTACAATGTTTTGGACTTGCAGGTAACTGATAACGTAGGATATGCAAGGAAAAGGGTAGAGTTAATTGACTTGGAGATGAACTCGTGTTGTCTCGTAAACAACCATTAATATTTTAGGCTACTTCAATGCTTTTTCCCTATGAGACCCGAAACTTGGTTTGTCTAACTAACAATCAATAGTCCATCGACATAGACAATCTATCGTTGTATGTCAATTGCTTTTTTTCCTTTTATATTCCGCTTGTTCTTCATTATTGGTGTTGGTGTTACTATTCTCTGTTAGAAATCACGACTCTCCATAATGGTATGATATGGTCCACTTTGAACATAAGCTCTCATGGTTTTTCTATTGGTTTCCCCACGGCCCTCGATAGACCTTACATCATTAGTTCATCAATTATGCAGGACAACGTGCCCGAAGATATCGAAAGCATCTCTAGCTTCGAGCCTCCTCAGTCACCAGACTCGAGCTATGACAATTTACTACTCGGGTCTGATGACTACGCAAAAGAACCGCCATTGGTTCCCCCACACCTACAGAAGACACTGCTCGATTCGCCATCATCATACATGGAGATTCCACCCTGTCTGTCAAGGCCACAACATGTAGTATTGAATCATCTTTACATGCAGAGAGGGAAGAGCGGTCCATCGATTGTTGCACTCGGTACGACACATCGGTTTCTAACCAAGTATGTAACTGTTGTGCTCTACAAGTCTTTCCAAAGGTAAGTAAATCTCTTATCTTATTGTCTCTGCTGTTCTGGGTTATCTGTAATCATAAATTTTGACATGCCAATGCCAAGTTAGTCGAGGCAAACCAAGTTTGTGCTTCAGAAACCTCTAAACCCACACTGCCATCTTGGTTTGATTTGTTCTTCACCAGTTGACACTCATTTTAGAAAGATTTGGTTTACTGTTTGCTTTCTCTGCCATTATGGAATTTGAGTTTATGTTAGCTGATTGTGTAATGGTTTATATAAATTTAGTCTCGATTCCTTAACATACACCAACCAATCTGTTTTGTTAGCCTAGGCGTCACGATCTTGGTTGACGTCTTTGTCAACCGCTCGGACAAGCAAGACCAGGATATCCGCCATGCGGCCATAGGCAACATGTCTTGGACAAGTATGACCGTGACACTAAACATCCCCTCAAATTCTTCGTTAAATTATTTATTTTATAAAATGGTGTGAGTAAGGACTTTGCCACAGCGGAAAGGAAGTCTTTTATAGAAACGATAGAGTTTGCACTTGTCAAATTCGTTTTTTCGGGGTCATTTGATTAGAGGTTTTATTTAAGGTGCTGAAAATATAATATGGGTCGAAATAAGATTTTTTAATCTATTCTATTATTCTTTAGCTAAGTAATTAGTAAATTTTTTATAACTAATTATTTGACTCAAATTAATTTCGGGTGCTTTCCATTTAAAAGAGTTCATGCTTCGTTCGTAAATGTTTTGGCAGTAAGTCTACTTACATGTTGGTCTAAATTGAAGTCATTAAATTGACTTAGACGACGGTGGTTTGATCATACTTGCATTGTCAGTAAACAATATCTAGCTCACCCTAAACCCTAAAATTGTGATTGTCGTAGAATAAGTGCGCAAATTTTGATTTTTTTTTTTTTTACTTCTTCAATTATATAAACTATCGACATTATAACAGTTCAAGTCCACTGTTAGCAGATATTGTCTATTTTGCCTTGTTACGTATTGTCGTGAGCCTCACGGTTTTAAAACATGTCTGCTAGGAAAACCGAGCCTCACGATTTTAAAACATGTCTGCTAGGAAAACCACATCATAAAAAGAAATGTTTCGTTCCCCTTTCTGACTCTTATACCATTTGTGAGATCCTATATCAGTTAGAAAGTTGGAAAGAGAAACAAAACAATATTACTGTTGGAAAGAGAAACAAAACACTACTATAAGTAGGCAGAAACTTATCCGCAACAAAAACATTCCTTATAAGTATGCAACAGACGTGTTATAAAGCTGTAAGAAAGCTGTAAGGCTAACGACAATATGTAACAGGTCAAAGCAGACAATATCGACTAGAGGTGAGCTTAGACTGTTACAAAATTTCGTTCACACATTAGCCGTTTATATTTTGATTGTTCGCAATCGTCATTGATCCATTCATCCATTAGTAGCGAATGTGATCATCAATCATATGCACGTCATGATTCATAACCACACACGAATACAACAACAATCCACGAACCTCGTAAGATAAAATTGGAGTGGCAAAATGAAATCAAAACGGACTTTGACAGAGTGGAAGATTAAAAATACCAAATGCGGCACAACACGGAGAACACAAGCCGGAACACTCCAAAGAGGAAGAACAGATGATTCCCCAATCGGTATTTCCTGACGGTAAGAATCAAAATCTTCAATTTGTGGCAACATTAAGAACAACCTCCCATTTTCGAAACCGCTGGTAGCAAGCCTACAAGTGAATTCTCTCTCATTTTACACTTGAAAAGATGGCCCTCTCCATTTCCTTCTCGACGAACATCCACTGCCCATCTTCTCCGATTTCCAGATCAATTTCCTCTCTCAATCCATGCGTCGGTGTTCTTTTTAACGCCAGGAGAGATTACAATCGTGGATTTCCGCTAATTGGATCATTGCACACCAAATTGGCGAAAACCAGGGCTGCTTTGTCTGAAATTTCTTACCGCAAGCAGTACCCAAAAGTGGGTGCCAAATCTATTGGACCCATTCCACCTGCCCAGCTAATTCAAGTCGTTGAGAATGCTGCCAAGACTGGTGCCGAGGTTTGTGATGCGATGATGATATTTTATCCCTTGAAATGCTTTTAGTTCACTAGTTTTTTCTTCTTCCTTTACCCCTTTTCGAATTTCTTGTTTGTTTTATTTTGTTTGCTTTGAATAACTGTGGTATAATATGGTGATAAGTCATGATTATCAGATCACTCCGAAGTTTAACAATGCAAAATGGTGTGGAATGTAGCTTCTGAAGTTATAATCAATATAAATTGTAGCACAGATCAATAGGGTGTTTGTTGCAGTGATATTAGAAGTGGTTGTTTAGGGTCATTTGAAAGTTCTTCTATATCATTGTCTGAATTCTAGCTTCTGAAGTTTGCTCCACTATGGACAACTTAATGAACATGGTTGCTACCTTTTGAGAAAAGGGTCATTAGAGTATTTGCTTGTTGGCTTCATTGTGTGAGTTTTGAGACCTTTCCCTTGATGTTCCCAGGTGGTGATGGATGCTGTTAATAAGCCTCGAAATATCGAATATAAAGGACTGACGGACTTAGTAACCGAGTAAGGATTCCCTGTGGAACTTTCAACTACTGCGCCATAAGTTTTATGCTTGATGTCATATCGAACGATAACATTGCAATATAGATTTCGTTTTGTGGTATGAAATGAAATTGTTTGTTGATGGAGGAGTCTCGTGCTCGCGATTTTCTTGGATAAAAAAGACATGGAGTAAAACATGTACATGTTCTTTTTCAGCTAAATGAGAAGTTAACATATAGAATGATTGGAATGAAATCTATGCGTGTTCGTAAAGCTATTGATGTACTTAATTGCTGCGTATCTTTCGTTTTTGGCTTACATATAAATATCACACTAACCTTGTGACAATTTAGTGTTTCTTATTAGCATTCTGTCATCATGTTTCCTGATTTACTTGCAGAACAGATAAAACGAGCGAGGCTGCTATTCTAGAAGTCGTCAGAAAGAATTTTAAGGACCACCTTATCCTTGGAGAGGAGGGAGGAGTCATAGGAGACTCGTCATCTGATTATCTTTGGTGCATTGATCCTTTAGGTATGTATTTGCAACTTTGTCATTTCAGTATTAGGAGATGAATTAACATCTCCACAATAAACTGTCTGTTACCTCCAAGATTAATCTGTACATCTTTATAATGTTTCCTTTAATTTTCTTCTGATAATGATTAGATACTGAGCTTACTCGCTCTTTTATGTTCGTTCAGATGGAACAACAAATTTTGCACACGGCTACCCTTCCTTTGCGGTATCTGTTGGAGTCTTATTTCGGGGAAATCCTGCTGCTGCAGCCGTGGTATCACATCTGTATTTGCATTTCTCAAGCTGTTCTCTACTCATGGAAAAGTGAACAAAAAATTTGATCTGTAAAATTAAGTCGCGTTATTGATTATTCAAACAGATATTGAGTTTGCTTTTCTTCCCATAGGATAACCCGGTCTAAAATCATGAAACTTTGAACCCTATCTTGTCTGGAAATCATGCTTTCTAGAGATGGAGGCAAAAATCGATTGAAGAACTAAAGAAAACACACTAAACAGATTATCAGCTTTGAGATCAGTAATCAATCATCATATTTTCCTGGAAAATTAATATCTTTTTCTTTCTTGTATTCAAAATGATGAATCTACTGAATTATTTGGATAAGACAGCTGACTTGGACATGCTTGTTTTGTTTTTGTTATTTTTTCCTTCCATATTTCTTATATTTTTGTAAGGTGTTGCTTTGATAATGAATGTCCTTCTTCAGGTAGAGTTTGTTGGAGGCCCTATGTGTTGGAACACTCGCATATTTACTGCAACTGCTGGTACAGTCTTTATAAATTTTTGTTTAAAATATAGTTTTGGTTCCTAAAGTTCATCCCTATTTCTAATCTGATGCTTATAGTTTAAATGGTTCTATATTAGTCCTTGAAGTTATAATAAGATCCAAATTCAATCCTTATCCTTAAAATCTGAATAAGGAACTAAGGAAAAGAATAACATGATTTGTAGTGTTATGTAACAAATAAAAGATCAAAATCTCGTCCGAGACAAACTTGTCGGGAAAGACCCTATGTGATGTTCCACATTGGTTGGGGAGGAGAACAAACCACCATTTATAAGGGTGTGGAAACCTTCCCCTAGCAGACGCGTTTTAAGTCTTGAGGGGAAGCCCGAAAGGGAAAGCTCAAAGAGGACAATATCTGCTAGCGGTGGATTTGGGCCGTTACAAATGGTATTAGAGCCAGACACTAGACAATGTGCCAGCCTTCTTGCTGTTTGTCGAAGGGGGTAGACACGAGGCGGTGTGCCAATAAGGACGTTGGGCCCCAAAGGGGGGTGGATTTTGGGGCGGTCCCACATTGATTGGAGGAAGAAAAGAGTGCCAACGAGGACGCTGGGCCCTGAAGGGGGGTGGATTGTGATGTCCCACATTGGTTGGGGAGGAGAACAAACCACCATTTATAAGGGTGTGAAAATCTTCCCCTAGCAGACGCGTTTTAAAGCCTTGAGGGAAAGCCCGAAAGGGAAAGCCCAAAGAGGACAATATTTGCTAGCGGTGGATCTGGGCCGTTACACCCTAGGATTAGATTAATAGACTATGGATGGGTCAAAACATCAAGTAAAGTTCTCCAGGGGTGGTTAGATTTGAGCTTGATAGAACCTAGATAGTTAAAATATATTGAAAGATGAAGGAGAAAAAAAAAAAAAAAAAAAAACTCCCAAGGAAGTCAAGCCTCGAACCCTCTCTTTGAGTATTCTTGCTCGAGATAAATTCATTAAATAGTTGCCTAGTTTCATACTTTCCCACTCACTCTATTTATAACAAATCACTCCCACCAAACTTCTTTACTAATTACTAACAAACCCTTAATTCCACAATAGGGTTCATAATTGTTTCCTAATAGCATTCTTATATGAGTTTTCATTGATTGCATGGTTGGACGCTATGTAATAGTAGTATATATTTGGGTATAAGAAAAGAAAAATCTTTCATTTGGCTCCTTCCATGCAAGACAACGAGAGTCATGGTTTACAATGATGTTGATTATCTTTTACATATATTCAGTAGTTCACGTTCTTTTTATCTGTGAATTTTTGCATGCATCTCGACTATTCTCACAAGGCATTACTACATTTGGTTGCCTAGTAACTCCTAGGATTCAATGAACCCATTCCCTCTAAGCTCTTTATTATTCACGTCCTTTATTGTTTAATAGTTCGTGATCTATAGGTCACAATGTGGGAATGTATTGCATTATTTGCAAACTTGAGGACTAAAATAGAACTTCTAAAATTTAAGAGACCAAATTAGAAAGGGAGTAAATTTTAGGGTCTAAAACTATGTTGAGCTTGTTTCTTTTTAGATTTACGCACTATTAGTAAGTTCATTGACATTTGTTATGTTAGGTGGGGGAGCATTCTGTAATGGCCAAAAGATTCACGTGAGTCAAACTAGCCAGGTGAGTTTGTCATGTCGAAACGATTTGGAAACAACCACGTTTATTGGCGTTTTCATTGTCCTCGAAGTCCCATTGCATTGGACATATTTGTTTACTTTGTTAGTGAACTTTTTTTTTTGGGAACTCATATCAAAACTTTTATGCTTATCTTCTCCCAACAAAAATAATCTGTCATACATTTAGAAGACCGTACCATTACAGCACACACGTTAGCAGTTTCTTACTACACGTTTTCCTTGAAGATCATGCTAAAGTAGTATATTGTCTGCTGAGGGAAATTGTAACACTCACATATTGTGTTAACGATTTTGTTTTCTTCCAAGCATTTGATTTACTATTTGACATCCATGTTTATGAAATTTGATTGAACTTGCACATTTGCAGAAACTAAAGAAAGTTTGATACTCATGACACCTACAACTTCTGTTTTTAAGTTCATCAGAAAAGTGTTTCATTATTTTTAATACCGGGGATAGCTTTGTTTGATGGCTTAACAGTATTTTCTACTTATTAGGTGGAACGATCTCTTCTAGTTACCGGATTTGGATATGAACATGACGATCCATGGGCTACAAATATGGATTTATTTAAAGAATTCACAGATGTCAGCAGGGTACTCTTTTTATCTTCTACTGGTTAGCTATATTGATGAACAGTGGTCCTCCCTGCAGTCTCCTTATAGACATACAGGCATAAAAGTTTAACTAGGAAATATAACTATTTACCTAATTACTAATTTTTGTGTATCGACTCTTCATTGTGCAGGGAGTGAGAAGGCTCGGTGCGGCAGCAGTCGACATGAGCCATGTAGCTCTAGGAATTGTAGAAGCATATTGGGAGTATCGCCTGAAGCCATGGGATATGGCTGCAGGTGTTTTGGTACTGCTCTGGTTTTCTTATTATGCAGTACTTTTGGGACTTTAAATTGAACATATGAATAGGTAAACGAACGTTATTTTAGTAGGAATGATTGAGCTGCCTTGTGAATTGGAAATAGAGGAATACAAAGTTTGGTTAAAAATTTGTTAACGTGGTATGTAACAGCCCAAGCCTACCGGTGGCAGTTATTGTCCTCTTTGGGCTTCTCCTCAAGGTTTTTAAAACGCGTCTACTAGGGAGAGGTTTCCACACCCTTATAAAGAATGTTTCGTTTTCCTCCCCAACCAATATGGGATCTCACATGGTAAGAGACTTTGACCAACCTAAATATAACGTAACTGGTTAAGACACGTAACCTTGACCTCAGAGATTCAAATCCTTACCTCTATCGATTGTTGAACTTAAAAAAGTTAAAACAGACTCTAGTTTTATTTATTATTATTATTTTCAATCGATGGGAAATCCTTGTTTTGAAATTTCAGGTTGCTGTTTTTTGTTATCTTCTTTGATCTATGCAGTCATTTGTTCATAATAAATCGTTGCTTCTTGTTTCGTTTTGAACTATAATGGTTAATATCATTTTGTTTCCATGTTTGAACTTGATATTAGCTTCTCAAACTCTTTCTTATTGAAGTCGAGTGAAGAAACTCGTGGAAACTGGAATTAGACTACGACGTTTATCTTATTCTTGAGCCAACTGTTTCTATTTGCAGATAGTTGAAGAAGCAGGCGGAGCAGTGACTCGCATGGATGGTGAAAAGTTCAGTGTATTTGATAGATCTGTTTTGGTTTCTAATGGTATCGTACATGACAAGGTAATGTTTCCAACCCTATCTTCTGTTTCAAGCTCTGATATTGGGATTATCACAATCACTCAAGTTTTCTATTGTTACAGCTACAAATTGTATATCCTTCTTTAATACAAACATTCATCTTAAATTGTCATTAGACCAAAAAACTTAGTTGTTTATTCATATTAGGAGAAAATGACTCAAACACGGATGCCATGTTGATAGGTTGCTCATAGAGTATGGGAAATTCGAACCTTTGAACCTCTTGGAAGGACATATCCTAAAAAACTTGGTTCAAGAAAACCACGAAATCTTCGACTAGAGATAGTCATTTCGAAGCTTCTATTTATACTCGGTCTCCTATTCTCTTCTATAAATGTCATAAGAAAAATTTAAGATGATAGCTTTGATATTATCTAGTTCTTCTTCATGCTTTCTATGTGTTGGAGTAATGGATGTGTACTTGCTTATGAACATCTATAGGATAACTTAGTTTCAAGTTCTTATGAATTGCAGCTTTTGGAGAAAATTGGTTCTGCAACAGAGAAACTTAAAGGCAAAGGACTTGATTTCTCATTGTGGTATAAGCCAGAGAACTATCAGACAGATCTTTGAGCTGTGCCTCTCAATATGAGTATCCAAGAAATTGTTGTAAGTTGCACTCGATCCTGGCATCATTTTCTCTGTTCAGCTTGCATATGGTACCCTTCCATTGCTTTTGCTGGCTGTGAATTGACTGATTTTCTTGAATAAAAGCATTCATCAAGGTCTTCTTTGAGTAATCTCACAGTTTCGAATAAAATTTTGGATTGACATGAGGGCGTGTACTTGTTAACGTACCCCTAGGCTTGAGTATGGACTGACATATGCTCACGCTGCTGAAAACTAAGTGCCTATAATAATATAGTATACGAGTTTGTATGTAACATGCTAGAGGAGTAATTTGTACTCGAGTGATATATGACATGCATTAGGGTCCGCTTTAAGAATCATGGTTCAATGAGATGATCCACATTATACTTCTATACTTACAATGATATAAATTTCTTATGAGGCGTATGTAAATTTTCAAGGTATTTTATTCGTGCTCATCTACATCATGGTATCTCGATGACATAAAAGTGATCATATTAACAAATAGGAAGTATAAGTTAATAATCACACCTAAATAGGCCTTAGGTTACATGTTATTCATGCATCAATTAATTCATCAAACCTTGTCCATATACATTCCAAGACTAAATTTATTAATCGTTGAACTTGGTGCTTCTAATCTCATTGTTGCTGATCACTCATAGGTTCAAAAAATCAAGCTTAAAGTCTAATCATAGAGCTAACATATCTTGATTATCTTAAACTTAATCTTAGTGGATTAAATTGTGAGATCTCACATAGGTTGGGGGGAGAACGAAACTTGATTTATAAGGGTGTGGAAACCTCTTTCGCGTTTTAAAAACTTTGGAGGAAGCCTGAAAGGGAAAACCCAAATAGGACAATATTTGCTAGCGGTGGGCTTAGACCGTTACAAATAATATAATAGGACAATATTTGCTAGCGGTGGGCTTGGACCGTTACAAATAATATTAGAGCCAGACATTAGGCGATATGCCAGCGAGGAGGCTGAACTCTAAAGAGGGGTGGATATGAGGCGGTGTGCCAATAAGGACGCTGGGCTCCGAAGAGGGGTGGATTGTAAGGTCCCACATCGGTTGGTGAGGAGAACGATACATTCTTTATAAGAATGTGAAAACTTAGTAGACACGTTTTAAAAACCTTGAGAGGAAGCTCGAAAAGGAGACAATATCTGTTAGCAGTGGGCCAGCTAAGGCTGTTACATAAATATTATTAGTTGTCCAAATCAATGACATTAAGATCTTGTGGCATAGTCACTCCCACGACAAGGCTTTGAAACATGAGTCTAACGATCTCCTTCTCACGATTCTCCGTCTACTACTTCTCAAGTTGCTCGGCGTCGAGGTCACACCAGACAGTTTGTTGTTTTTTTTAATTCATGACAATTTTTAAACATAAAATGTTTTGAACAATTTTCTCCATACGATAGTCATGTCATGCATGTAGTAGAGATATTATTTTCATCAATTTTGTTACAATTCAATTTAGGCGGGTTAGAAAATTAAAGACCAAAAAAAATTTAATTGTTCTAGTAAATAACGAATAGAATGAAAACACAGATAAAGAAAATGGAAGATCTTACGGGTATTAAATGGTCGGTTCTTGGTGGATAAATATTATAACAAAAAATATATTTTTATTTATAAAGTAATTCTCAAATATATTATGAAATCATAGTATGTAATACATGATATGTTGTTAGACATATTTATATACAAAGAAACATTAAATCGAAATTGAAAGATTAAGAATTTATTGAATACTTAACAAAATTTAGTAATTAGAATTATTGAAGGAATTAGGTGAACGTTTTTAATAGGGTGAAGCGCTTTGACATAAGTGGGAACAAATTCGAGGGACGAAAGCAAGCTAATTTGGAGTTACATAGAAATTCGGCTAAGGTCATTCAAGTAAGTAGTCTTACTATCAGTTCAGTTAAAATGGATGTTGTGTCATATGCTGGAGTGTGTGAAATATTTATGAAACGATATGACTATGATATGTGAATGTTATGATAACTGTTATGATACGATGCGTTTTATGATATATTTGAGATATGATACGAGAATGATAAAATATATGTTATGATATGATATGATATGTGGATGGTACGATATGTGAATGATATGATATATGTTATGATATGATGCGTTTTATGATATAATCGAGGTATGATACGTGAAGATAAAATATAGTACGGACACGATTATTATGTTTATCATAATGCTGCTACGACGGTCGTTATTTCTAACGGGTGTCCAACATCAATAACTACTAAAGAATGCTCGCCCGACAAGAAAGTGGCCTAGGAGGTGTGCGAATCGACTGGTGGGTCCATACTCGCACGTGTGGACCGTGTGTAGATTAATAAATACACATCTAATTAGCCCATTAGAACAGCTGCCTAACGAATATAGACTGATATGATAGGTCCCACTCATGATTGTATGTGTTTGCATCTAACCCGAATAGTGCGGTCACTTACTGAGTATTTCGAAAAATACTCAAACCACATGCTACTTTTATTTCAGGTAAAAGCAAGACATCCTTGTTGTATCGTTGACGACGACATCGCAACTAGAGACCATGACACATGCATATGGTAGTTGTATTTATTTTCTTATACTTACGTTAAAATATGATATTTTTTATTTAAATGTTCGAACACGTAGGTACGTAATAGTGTTTTAAGATGAACTTTATGTCTTATGAAGAAGTTCAAACGTTTATTTGCGCAAAGAAATGATCACGCTATGATGATCGTAGCAACTCAGGTGGGTAGAAATCTAGGGTCGTTACAAAAAATGTAAGAACATAAACCCGTACAACCTAATTAACACCCGATCAATTATTATTGACGAAGAGAGATGAGAATCTAAGCTTAAAAATTTAAAGACCAACCCCAACACAATTCCTTTTCAAGGAGAGCCATTGTTTGACCAAAATGCACCATGGTTATCATCATTTGGAAGTTGAATCACATCATCCCAAATCTTGAATCCCATTTGATCATCATAGGCTCCATGACTCATCATCTCCATGAACCACGACGGCTCGACCGCCGACACGACTGGCGGTTCGGTCATAGTTGTCGTAAGCAACTCAATCCTTTTACAAACATCAGTCATTGTCTCATCAACCAACCACACAAGATCATACAAATCAATGATATTGAGATCTCGTGGCGGAGTCGCTCCAGCCACGAGGCTTTCAAACATGAGTCTTGTGATCTCCTTCTCGCGATTCTCCCTTTGCAACTTCTTGAGTTGGTCAGTCGCTTTAGCTATGCGGTCACGAAGGAAGGTCTCTTGGTTCACCATCTTATTGCATTGTTCCATCTCCGATAGACTTTTGAACTTAGCGAGAACCCTCTCGAGCCCGACAATAGAGGGCCAGAGATCGGGTTGAGAATTGAAGGGACTGAAAATTATGGCGCACGCCTCGATCCCGCAGAGTGTGGTGAGCTCGGTGAGCTTCTTCATTAAGCCCTTCTTCCTCTTCTTGAATGTGGCTTTTCTTGCTGCATCATTTGTTATGTATGTCAGCTTCACCTTCTTTCTTGTCATGGCACCAAAAATTGAGACAATGGCCTTTGCTTTTGTGTTGCTACTTATACTCAATTAAGGCTCCTAAACCATATATATATATATATATATATATATATATATATATATATATATATATTAAACGTTTAAAATATATTATTTTCAAGGTTACACGACTAAATGAATTAGTACTAACTTTGAAGTAGAAATTTATCGAGAACGAAAAAAATTGAGATTTGAAATGACGTGACAGTGACCTGAAATAGAAATTGAGATTCGAACATCATAACACAGTTTTGGGTCATCGTTACACTCATTTCAGGTCTCAATTTTCATACGAAATCCTCGTAAATTATTATTTCGGAGTAATTTTCGAAAGATTTATGGAAGGTTAAAACTAGGGGTTCAAAAATCCGATGACCCAGAAAATTCGACTAACCCAACCCAACCCAACCCAACCCAATCCGTACGATTTGAGTTAGAATAGGTTCAAGTAACTTAAAAATTTATAACTTAGTTTGGTTTTTCTACGATTATATTTGGTTGAATGGAACCAACTCGAATTTATTGTTAATTTTAAAATATACATTTTGGTTACCGTACAATTATATATATATAAATATATTTATAATAATTTTATAATTATTTTTTTATTTTTTATTCTCCGACCATTCTTAAAAATAACTAATTTTTCAAAAATATATATTAAAAGATTTTGCAAACTAAAATTTTATTTTTATTAAAAACAAAAATGTAAATTTATGTATTTTATGTAGTATTTAATTCAAGGTATATATATATATAGATATATATATATATATATATAAAAGGGTGCATAAATTATATACTAAGGTAATTTCATGAAATGACAGCCTAATTAAATTGAGGCTTTTTTTAGTAATGATATTAAAATGATTTAATAGGAAAATTTTGGTTATCATTTTGACAACTTATAATTATTTAAATTTTAATTATATGTAACACGAATTCTTATCACCTTTTAGTTGTATTTTTATTTCCCGTCTTAAATATTGTTAATTATTTGTTGTCAATGACACATAACATGCCATTTTTTTTATTTATATTTAAATAAAAATAATTAACGCGTTATAAAAACTTTAGGTTATATTATTTTACAAGATTTGATGTTACAAAAATTAATAAATTTAAGAATAATTATTTAAAATTTGAAATAAATATTTTAGTCTATTTTTATATTTTCTTTGGAATTTTGATTATTTTTAATCTAATTGAAGTTGGAAAAATATTATTTTAATCTGTACCAATTTTGGATGTTTTATGTAAGCCAAAATTGGACATATTTTTATTATTTGGAATAATGTGATATAAAAATATATTAATTTTATATTTATCAAGGCATGATATCACAATAAAATAGTTATTATTATTTTTTTATTTTTGATCGGTGTTTACATGGCTCGACCATTAACTTGGACTACCCAAACCAAACTGAAAGGTTAGATTGGGTTAGATTTTTTTTTCTCGGTTTGGGTTGGGTTATTTTTTGAAAAACTGAAAATTTAGGTCAATTTACGTGCGGACATTTTTTGTTGGGTTAACCCAATCAACTCGAAAATAGGGTTACAACCAAGTCTAACTCTACTATGTTTTTAAGATTATTATGAAAATTAAGAATATAAGTGCTGCGTTGTAACCGTGCTTGCTCGAGATATGTTACTTGACCTTTATGAATAGAGCATGCATTGATGAAGACGGTGATGAAAAATATAAAGCTGAAATTTTTGTGATGTGTTGTTACCATGCTTGCTCGAGATATGTTACTTGACCGACCTCGACGATTTGATAGGAATGTCATGTTTGATGGTTACTTCAATATGAGGGTGGAATCAAGCCAAGAGAAAGTTTTGGAATGGATTACGTTCTTGATCAAGATCAAGAATAAAGAAAATTTGTTTCTGAACTCGTGATTCAAATCACTCCACAAGAAGTTTGATCAATACGACTTGAATGACTCTAGCATGCATGTTCTAAACATAAGAATTTCCAGAATAAAAATTTAGCTCTCAACAAATCAAAAAATAGAAACTCTGTTCTTTTCACTCCGAAAATGTGATATTCCCATCTTTTGTGACAATGAAATAAGAGTATTTTTTATACTATTGTGAATAAAATAGTATCGATTTACATACCCATCATACATAACCCGACAATCAAATTGTCAAGTCCTCCCCAGTGTCATACCCTCGATAAATCTTGCATTACGGTAATCTCTACTACAGTGTCCTACCCTCAATATCATATAAGACTGTAGATTAGTCTCATTTGTAATCTCCGTGTTTAACCCATTAAGAAATTGTGTCATGAGAGCTTCCATGTCCTCATTAAGATCAAGTTGATCCATCAATGTATCCATCTCCTTGTAATAATCCTCCACAGACTTGCTTCCTTGTTTCAATGCTTGAAGCTTTTGCGTCATGTCCCGTTGAAAATATTGTGGAACAAAACGCTTCCTCATGGCCTCTTTGAACTCGTACCATGAATTAATTGGTGCGTCTAGATTTCTTCTCCTACTTGACGTCAATTTACCGAACCAAATTTGAGCATATTGTTTGAATTGAGCGATGCATAACATTAACTTCTTTTTATCACTAAAATTATGACAATTGAATACCGACTCCACCATTTTCTCTCATTCAAGCTACTCCTCTGGATCGGTTTTTTCATAAAACTTTGGAAGTTTTAATATGATGCTCCACACATTACGTTAAATTCTATCTTCATAAGAAACTCGTTGTTGAAAATTATGATACCTTCTCCCACGACCTCTCACTCGCATCCAAGGCACAACCAACTGCATGTGGATCATCCTCTTCTTGATTAGAACGGTCTCCCTCATATTGATCTACATGTTGTGCTGGTGGTGGAATTCTCTCTCGAGCTTCATTTTGAATCTCTAATCTTCCTATTTGATCTGTAAACTTCTCTATTCCTCGAATCAGTCTTTCCATGGTTTCTTGTTGTGCTTCTTTCAATCGTGCATCAGTAATGTTAAAGCACGTGTGTTCACTCGTTAATGTAGCTCACTTGTATTTAGCACTCAACACTCGAATCAATGTATCACTCCTTTACAAACTCACACTCACAGTTGAGGACCTACAAATCGTGCCATTCAACGTGATTAGACAGCACACCCAACACACAAACAAGGGTATTAAAGGAGCAATCGGAATAACAACAAAGAAATGAGTTAAAGAACGAAGATGAATAAGGACATTTAATTTAGCCGTTGTAACATATGAGAGTTACATATAATAACAAGAAGAAAAAAAGACGTTAAACATCAATAAGCTTTCTTTCTTTCTTTTTCAACTTAATGTCAAAATCCAATCTAACCCTTTATAGAAAAAAAATTAAAAGAGATAAATGGAATGAAACATATGTCCGACCAAATAGCCTGATGCTCTAATACCAAATTAGGGTAAGGAATCAACCCATGGAAAAGTTTTGAAATGGATTACTTTGATGATCAAGATTAGGAGTAAAGAAAACTCGTGATTCGAATCACTCCACAAGAGGTTTGATCAATACGACTTGAATGATTCTAACATGCAAATTCTAAACCAATTTTTTTTTTTTTTTTTTTTTTTTTTTTTT
>NC_036657.1:4121500-4122750 GCF_002806865.2 Cucurbita pepo subsp. pepo | reverse complement strand
TTTTTTTTTTTTTTTTTTTTTTTTTTTTTTTTTTTTTTTTTTTTTTTTTTTTTTTTTTTTTTTTTAAGAAATACTATAAATACTCACAAATTAATATATCAAAAGCAAATTTTTTATAGAATGAAATTGAGATCTCGAGATTTTCACCCTTAGAAATTTGACCATCATCTTCGTTATTTCTAAGTTTCAAGCAGTTCTTATGGTAGATTGCATCCGAGTCATTCAATCAAGTCTTTATCAAGTTCGACTGTGGAGTGACTCAATTTAAAATAAGGTTCCAAATCTTTCTTCTAGATCTTTCATTAAATTAATTTAATTTATCTCTTGATTGATCTGAATTTTGTACGAGTTGATATTAATTTCTTTGAATCAAGGGTTCTTGCTTCAGCAAAAGTTGCTTGGATTGTTGAAGTGAATATTAGGATGGTCTTATGAAATAGAATACTAAGATTGAGCCTTCGGTGAATCTCTTGTCGAAATTCTCTCATTATTCCAAGAGTCTCACACTCGCCAAAATACTGAACTTCTGGCATCCCTTAGGCATATTATATAGCACTTCTAAAATTTTGGTTGATAAATCTAAAACGTATCGTGTAGCTTGATTGTGAGAATTGTATTACAACTCCTAAAACATATCGTATAGCTCGTTTGTGACAATTGTATTGCAACTCAATCGATCGTGAAATGAAATGACAAATCGTGTTTGTTTTATTAAAACATTTAGTGATTGTATGAAATTAATTGAGATGAGAGCGGATAATTATTGCACAAATCAGTTTTATACAGGTTTTTGGTTTCAATTATGCTAATAAATCTAGTGCATGTTGAATTAAAAACGACGTCAATTCTAAATTATCATCTAGTGACGAATACTAGACATCATTTACATAAGAAACGATATCAGCTACAATCACCATCCATTTAGTATATAATGTGATCAATTAGCAAGAGACGTCATTTCAATCCATCATCATACGTGTATGTTGACACTGAGAATAATTTCGATTTTGAACGGATTTTGATGTCGGTTGAAAATTGCTATTGTATGTTTACGATAACACTGAATTTGATATCAAGAAATCGACGTTAGAGAGTTAAAAAGGGAAAATAGCGTCGATTTTCACACGAATATTTATCATATTAGATATAGAAGCCAAATCATTCAATTACTCCATAATACATCATCAACTTTCTTAATAATTCAATTTCTTTTTTTTTTTTTAACAAAATTAAAAAAAAAAAAAAAAAAA
>NC_036657.1:4034426-4121413 GCF_002806865.2 Cucurbita pepo subsp. pepo | reverse complement strand
AAAAAAAAAAAAAAAAAAAAAAAAACAGCACATAAATTAAACTAGTTGACTCATGCACAAAGCTGAGATCATACATTCTCCAATAATGCCCTTTTCCATCTCATCTCTATTATGCTGCTTCCTTTTCTTCAAAGGGTACCTCTTTCTCCGCCTCTGGTTCGGCGTCGTCCTCGGCCTTGGCCGGTGCTGCAGCCTCGGGTTCGGCATCGTCCTCAGCCTTGGCCGGTGCTGCAGCCTCGGGTTCGGCATCGTCCTCGGCCTTGGCAGGTGCTGCAGCCTCCTCAGGCTCAGCCTTGGGTTCGGCATCATCCTCGGCCTTGGCGGGTGCTGCAGCCTCCTCAGCCTCGGGTTCGGCATCGTCCTCGGCTTTGGCGGGTGCTGCAGCCTCCTCAGTCTCAGCCTCTGGCTCGGCATCGTCCTCAGCCTTGGCGGGTGCTGCAGCCTCCTCAGGCTCAGCCTCTGGCTCAGCATCGTCCTCGGCCTTGGCGGGTGCTGCAGCCTCCTCAGGCTCAGCCTCTGGCTCAGCATCGTCCTCGGCCTTGGCGGGTGCTGCAGCCTCCTCAGGCTCAGCCTCTGGCTCGGCATCGTCCTCGGCCTTGGCGGGTGCTGCAGCCTCCTCCGCCTCGGGTNGTTCGGCATCATCCTCGGCCTTGGCGGGTGCTGCAGCCTCCTCAGCCTCGGGTTCGGCATCGTCCTCGGCTTTGGCGGGTGCTGCAGCCTCCTCAGTCTCAGCCTCTGGTTCGGCATCGTCCTCAGCCTTGGCGGGTGCTGCAAACTCCTCAGCCTCTGCCTTCACCACCTCCGGCAAAGGTGTAGCTGCTGATTCAACCTACAAAACCCAATTGCTATAATATTCAACAAATTTATAAAAAAAAAAATAATAATAATAATAAAAAATTAAAAAAAACATGGTTTCAGTTGCATGTCCCATGAACAAGAGTAAAGTGACCAAATTACCCCCAAAAAAAAATCAAAATTCAAAAACTAAAACACAAAATTCTGATTAAAATGAACACAAAACCCTCCCTTTTGAAATGAGTATCCAATTTTTTCAAATGGGTACCCCAAATTATCACTACTTTTCGTCCAAACACGCTTAATTATGAAATTTTGACAGGACCTGATACATCAGCACTAACACGATCATCCAAACATACTCAATTATGAAAAATTAATGGGGTCTAATGCATTAGCACTGATACGATCATCCAAGTTAAAGTTGGGTCGATCACGTGAGGGACTGGGGCGAGATTTTTCTTACACAACTTTGAAAGAGAGAGAAAGAAGAGAGAGAAAAAGGGTTACCTCAATAGTGGCCATTAGAGAAGAATTGAGAGAGAAGGGAAGCTATAGAGAGAGAGATGTTAGAGAGATGAGGAAATATGAATGGGAGAGAGAGGTATTTATAGGATAGAGAGAGAGAGAGAGAGAGAATGTTAGGCAAAATATAAGGACATCGGTTTTGTCCAGTTGTAAATGTTTTCCCTTTTTCAATTATTAATTTACTTTTATTATTATTATTATTAATCTTTTTACAAAAATAAAATAAAATAAAATAAAATAAAATAACATATCTTTTCTTTTCAGTTGGTTTGCGTCTGTTTTGTTCTAATAATTTATAATTCTCTTTCTTTTTGCATGCAATTTCCGCCGCCCTCTNTCCTTGCCGTCGGTTGTGGCTAACCACGTCGACTTCGATTTTCTTTCTTCCAAAAACTGGTCCTTCTCTTTTAATATTATTCATTTTAATTCCTATCTCTACTTTTCATTCAGGTCCCTACAATTATAATAAATCATCATTTTGGTCCTTTCATTTTTCATTTTTATCTCATTTACATAATTTAAATAATATTTAATATCCTTCACAATTTAACTCTATATTTTTTTAGTTATTTTTTTAATTATTTAAATACATCATATTTACGGTATATATTATATTAATAATTAAAATTTCATAAAGTTTATATATTAGATATTCGTAGGATTAGATTTTATTATAATCCTACTTTTTTAACCGCACGGCGTCGTGATCTTGACACACTCACGACTAGCCTTAAGGGAGATTATGCCCTATATATATTTTTCGTCCCGGCTTTGCTGCTTTATTAAACCATAGGCGAGATTTGTCTTTGTCAATCGAATATCGCTTGTGTGGAATCCAAGCTTGTCCGACCACACACGCCGCCTACGCGTGCATGTTCAATTGTCTACGACACAACTGACTAGGCCAAGTCATTCAGTTCGACTTTGCCTCTACTTGAGCCAAGGTCTCTCAATGCACCACCGTGTCTCATCTTATCTCCATCGACATGGCTCATATGTCTCAACGAAACCCCGAGTTGAGAGAACTTGATGTTAAAAAAAAAAAACCTATTCCGTCTCCGTCTTTGACCCGTGAACATCTGTAACCCAATGTAGATCTTGGCTTGTGGGTCCCGTAGACCTGTCTGCTGACGTGGCATTATTATTCAAATTTTTTTAGTTTGCCAACTTGGTAATTTTTTCACGTGGGGTAGAGAGGAAAGCCGACTCCATTTCATGTAGGGGACCACATGTAGCTGTCTGCCAGATCGGATGCTGGTGTCATGGGACCCACATAGCCGCCCCTCTACTGTGCCACGTCAGATCTCAGTCATCGATTTGATCCGTGACCACGATCCCATAATAAAATAAATAAAATCCGATTATTATTTTAATCGGATTATTATAAGAGATTCTTCATTGCACCCAGTGGTGGGGTACTGGGATCAAATTAAAATATCCACAATTATTAAAATTTAATTTATATATTTTATAAGAATTTTATTTATTAACCACAATATATAAATAAATAAATAAATTTAAGATCTAACTTAATTATTAATTTAAATAATTTTTACCCATTTTATTTATGAGAAATTGAAATATCCACAAATTAGAAATATTTTATTAATTTTGAATTTGCAGCTCAACTTAATTTTAATCCATACTTTTTTCTACTAAGCTGAGCATAAATCAACGATAATCTACCCGTTCTCAGTAAAAAAAAGAAAGAACAGGAACTGGTCGACATATTTCTCAAAAAAAAAAAAAAAGACTATAAATCAAGGATCGATTAACCAAACCCTGTTCGGGATTTGCTTGGAAACAAATAAATATATTTTATATTATAAAGTTTTAAAGAAAAAATTGATATGGGTGTAAATAAGAGTATTAGAAAGGGGAAAAAAGGAAGAACAATTAATTCTAAAAGTCAAAAGAAATATAAATATATATTTTTGAGTAAATTTATAGCATCAGCACAAAAATATATTAAAATCGATTATATTGAGTTGATAGAAATAGTTTATTTTGGAAAGTAATAATCAAAATGATATTTTAAAGAAAATATATAATGTCTATAAAGAGAATAATAAAAATGATTTGGAAAGGGACATTTTATTAAATATGTATTTTTAAAAATGTAGATTCAAATCCTTAATTCTTTTGTCTACAGAATACTGATGTCAGCTATTTGGAACAGGTTTGGATGTGTTTTTAAATTTTATTTCATAAAATTCTCTTTTAAAACCCTTTCCTTCTAAATTTTTAAAAATTCAAACCTCAAACTTAATAAATATTTATTGATTTTGATCCTATTACAATTTTTAATTCAGCCCATAAAATTTGAAAGTATCGTAGTCAAATCATCATGTCACAATCAAATGAGCAAATTGTGAACATTAAATCGCAAATTGTGAACATTAAATCGAAACGCACGCTTGCCTGTGAGAGAATTGAATGAACGATTATTTTAAACTCATAAAATGCTTGTTTCTATGTGAAAGGAAATAAACCATCATTTGAGTTATTGATACCGTTTGTTACAATTACACTTTGATGAGAATGGACTTACGATTGTGCGGCACTCACTTTTCAGTAACAAGTGAGTTAAGCTTATTCGTTTTTGCGTTGCCTTTGACCTTGATTCAAGAAGAAGGTTTTAGAAAATGGGGGCAGAGAGATTTCAAAAGAGAGTTTTGAAAGCAAGATATGAGAAATTAAAATTAGTGTTATATGGGAATGTAAGCAAAAGGAAACAACTGCTTACTGCATATAACTATCGGGTAGGGGGATATGCGAACCTATCGATTGAAAATATTTGTGTATTTAAGGTGTATGTTCTTTGTAACCAAGCTCCAAATATATCTTTGTAAGAACAGGGGCGGGGCAGGGATTTATTCTTGAAATCAATATCAAATTTGTTGATTCCTAAATCAAAGAAAAAGTGATAAAATCAATACATTGAGACATGATTTAAGATCCAAAAATGTTTGGTATAATGGAAAAATGCAATAAAAAGAAGAAGAAAAATAAAAAAAGTGATGTTCATAATGATGGGCACACCTTGTTGTACCTGAATAAACCATAACATATCATCCCACATGCAGACTGGCTGGAAGCAGGTGGTGAGTTGCTTTCATGATGCCGCCTTGTTGTCCATGTTGGATTAGCAAATGTTGTGGTCGGGTTCCAATGAGAATCGACTCCTTTGGGATCATCAATCATGTTGTGTTGCCTTTAATGGCTTTAGAGGAGAAAAAGAAGAGCAATTGGAAGCTGGTGGTCTAGGGGGACACTACTAAAACATTGTGTAATGAATGACCTGACCTGACCCGACCCGACCCCCACCTCCTCCTATCTCGCTCCTTTTGAATTCTGCCAAATGAAAGGCAATAACTGAAGAAACATGGTTGGGCCACTAGAAAGAGTATGCTTTTTCCCTAGGAAGAACACTATGGAAGGAGGGATTGTTGAATCAAGTGTTCAATCCGAGAAGCTTTTACTAAAAGGTATATTAGCCACTGCTGTCCATGGGACGTTTCGCAGAAGGAATCTTCCTTTTCTCTTTCTTTCACCATGAATAAAGCTTCTAACAGTGGACATTTGTCCACATTTTGAATGGGGAAATGGTGGGAAAGATTTTGTTGGTTCCTAGAAGCAATGAGTTCAGATCTCCAAATTCAGTCCAAATACAATCAGGGGATAAACTGAACTACATGGCTTGTAGTGCAGGTGTGCATTGACTCATACTCTGAGTGTAGTGTGCGTGTGCATTGACTCATACTCTAAGAGTAGTGTGCGTGTGTGCGGGTGTGCGTGTGTGCAGGTGTGCAGGTGTGCGGGTGCAGGTGTGCGTGCAGGTGTGCGGGTGCCAGTGTGGGGGCCGGGTGCGGGTGCGGGTGCGTGGGTGTGGGTGCGCGGGTGTGCGGGTGAGAGAGAGAGACTTATATTCCCTCCAGCAAATTTCAACGTCATTATTGCATTCCATCTTTAAACGGTGTCCTTTCAAGAATTAATTGTGCATGACTTGGAAAATTCCTATTGGTTGTCTAAAAATAATTTAGTGTTACAATATCCATGGTTGATAAAAACAGATTCCTATGTTTCACAACAATCTCAAAAAAAAGTATCTAAATCGTAACAACCAGAGAAGATTTACTAGTAGAAGACCTGTGAGAGAGAAACCGATCAGCTGACGATCTTTCTCAACACAGCTTCAGCGCGATGCTCAAACTTGGGTAAGACCCATTCATGCTGCACTATGTCTAAGTTGTCTTTCTCGGCACTCAACCCCTGGCAAGAAAATGCAATACCATTAAGATCAGCAGAAGAGTAGAGATTTTGAATAATGATCAATTCAAGGTTCACAAAGGTTATGTCGATCAATTAACAATTAAACTAAATATTAGAATAGAGATTTGTTAAAGATGGACTACAAAGAACATCGAGTTTGAAACAACGGCCTAAATGACCACTAGCCAGTAACGTACAAATGATTGACCCAATAAAGAAGTTGGCAAAGAAGGAATTACTGAGGCCCAGATTTTAAGAAATAAAGTGTTTCCTAGAACCCTATAAAGTGAGCTGCTTAAAGTTGAAAATCAATTAGAACATCGAAGACAATTCGCACATCCCACTGGTATAATCAATCAAATTTGGTTGAAGCATCTGAGCAATTGCTGTGACAAAAAAGTATAACGAGGTTTCGGATGGAGCTTCGTTTACACCTAGGATGCAAGGACGTAACGAAGTTTAAGATGAAACTAGCTTATATGGGCACATCAAGCAGGTAACATAGCGACAAATGAGCCTTAAATATAAAAGTAAAATAAGAGGAGAATGACGGGACCTACATTATACATTTTGAAACACTGCACCAACAAGATGTTTGTTTGCAAATAAAAAGATAAGCATTTTGTCAAGTTTTCAACTTCAGTGCTTTTCGGTGATATCATTTCCAAGTCAACGAGCAATAGGGAAGTCAGGATAACTAAAAGCTTGTCCAGTCTACAACCAGAAAGAAGTAGGGCTAATCACAAACAAAGGATCCAATAGGCAGGCAGGACAAGAACCACCTGTATCTCCAGTTTTGGCTTGAAATCTATAATGTTTATTTGCCCCCATTTCAAGAACAATACAATTCACCATTCAACCACAATTACATTTCCTTCCTGCCCCAAATGTTATCTTGATCCTCCAATTCATATCGTTTCATTCTCTCTGCCAGATTGTGCAAATCCAACTAGAAAAAAAAGAGACCAAAATGCAACTGGTGGCACTATATTCCAATATATCTTGTCAGTCAGTCATTCACCCACGAAAGTATTCTAACACTTAAAAGAAAACCAGGCTTCTTCAGAACATACTACTTTTCCTAACAGATAAAATCCACGTCAAACTAGGAACCAATTGATTGAACAGCATATACATGTGGATAGCTGTAACAAAAAACCAAGCACCACGAAGGTCAGCAGGGAGCGCACCAGGAAATGTTTTTAATTGCTGATAGGATGGGCTCTTCCCAATTAAGAGATTCATGTCACGAGGAGTTTAAGATTTCATAATGAAATTTTGAAGGAATGGGTCATAAAGTTCAAAGGTTACAACTCTTGAAATACATGGAAGGTCATATTCTTCAATAAGATTATTAGATCGAATTTCCAAGAGTTGCAATCATTTGGAATAAAATCAACTTGATTTGGAGGTTTTGCATATTCATGAGGGTTTCGAGGGGATCCAATTGGCTAGGGTTACTATATCATGGACCCTCCCCTCCTAAGATCACTCTCAAGGCCTAATTCACTCATCCCCCGCCCATTCACAACGAACAAGCATAACAAACTCCCTAGTTAATTACTCATATACCCTTTAATATCCGTAATTTCTTTCTTGTAGTATTCCTACCATTACCCGCCTCTAGAACACACCCAAGGTGTGGGTAGCAACAAAAATGAATGGAAAAAAATGGCAACTAGTTGAAAGTTAAAACTTAGTCTTCACTTCATGTGATCATTTTCAAACCCACCATGCTTTCGTTGCTTTGTATGCCTTTGAAATTCAAAATAGGCCGCAACACGACTGCGAGCCTCATCAATTCATTTAAATGAAGCTGCAGGCCCCACTCACTTCCAGAACCTTCTTTCTTTTCGTAACGCACTTAACCACTAGTAACAATCCTCATACCCACGTGCCCATCTCCACACAAGTTGCTTTGGTGTCTTTCCCAAGTTTTCATCTCCATGCATGCCTGCACTCACTGCTGGTGACGGCCTACGTTAGGTACTTTTCTTCTTTTATTCTCCTTTTCTTCATGACCGCCAACCTCTGATTTCTCTGTGCCTCTTCACGATGCTTTGGTCAGCATCTCCCCCACCAATTCATTTTTTCCGACCATAACAGGCTTCATCGTCGACCATGGCATCCATCAGTTTTTCATCTCCTTTTCTCCAGTTTCATCATGATGATCATGATGATCCACCTTCTTCGAACTTTGCAGCGGTTGAAGCATCGCCGTCTCCACAATGTCACCTCTTTCCACGAAACCATCAATGGTCGACCACTCTTTGGAAAACAGACCTTTGTTGTGTTGGGTATCTTTGCAGCCCATTTGCGGGTCGTTTTCAAACTCCAAAAAAAGTTAGTTTGCCTCCCCTCCATCTCTTTTGTATGACCTCACTCATTATCATTTTTTGCATTTGCTTCATCTTACAACCTCAGACGTTTTGCAATGCTCCTTCGCAGCCTCTAAGGATTTGACTGAAGATCTTTTTACTTAGCCCGATTATCTTGCTATTCCTTGTTTTTCTTCGGGCTTTCATACTATTTTTCCTACTCAATTTGTTTAGCCGCTGCTTTATTCTTTTCTACCTCTGCAATATCCTCTCGAGTTTCCTTGAAAGATTGTGCAATTGCATCTCATAAAGCATCTTGCATACATTGGAATATTGAATCCGTTTGCTCCATCAATAGATCTTTGAGTCCCTACATTTCTTCACATAAAAACATCCCAATCTCTATACAAGTCTTTTTATCTAATTCCGTAGCCATAAGCGAACTGCTCTATACCAAATTGACCTGGTAACAGCACTAGGGAACCTCATGTACGACAACAATCTTCTCCTAGAGAGCTAGTGCAAGATTGAGCAGATACAAAAATGCTAATCAACCCAAGTTATCAGCTATCACATTGAAACTTGCAAGTTCAATCCAAAAGGGATCCTCACAAAATTAATGTACACAATCAAGACGATAGACTGCACAACCGTGCAAGATATCATGTATAAATACATAGTCAATACTCATTTAGAATGATACAGCAAACAACCATGAACACTGATAAACAGACTCAACAAAATCTATTCATTAACAATATGTACTCTGAGCCAAAATTTGAAACTGAACCACTAAAATATGTGCAACTTCCTTCAAGCTTAGTTTATTTCACAGGTAGAAGAATAAGAAACAAATGTAACACAGCCAGCCATGCCAGTTTAGAAGATTTTAAACAAAAAAATGATGTCAGTTCAAATATATACATACACATGTACATAGGAGATCAAAACTGTTCAACCCTGAAACTTGATTTGCATGCTATGCAAACTTCCGTATATGAGCGTATGCATATGTAGATTTAAAGAGAGACAGAAACAGAGAGAGAGTTTTGAATAATGAATATTAATACTTCAAACATCCTTTGACAGCCTAAAAATGAAGAAAGATGTTTGAAATTCCGGGTAGTAAAGATTAAATATTTACCTTTGTTGGGTCCATGCCAAAACCAGACATTTGCATCATTCTCTGTGTGTCATCCATTGCTGCACCAAGAATTGTTTTCTCATAAGTCACAGTATAAGATCTGGAACTTTCAAAATGCTACTTCTTGGGAAAAAAAAATCCATACACACATCAGTTAATGAATAAATGGAATTGTTAAGCAAAAAAACCAACCATTTTCTTCTCCCAGAATGAGACTGAATAGACCTCTTAATCCAAACAAATTTAGAAAGTACCTGACATAAGTTATATAAAACTATCAGTGATAATCATCCAACCAAATACTTAGGGAAAAACTTGAAAAAAAAAGAAAAAAAAAAATCTTCAGATGACGTTAACACAGGCACCATAATATTTAATTGATCTTGGGAAGTACCATGATCGGCTACTGACATAGCTGACATCCACAGTACTCAAATCAATCCCATTTTGTAACATCGACCGGAACCTCTGAGTCAGTGGAAAGGGTATTTTTGCTAGATAAGGAGGGAAGATACGATTAGATGCCACAAATTGGAGGCTGAAAAGAAAAGTGATACTAACACAGGTAGAAAAATCAGCTTTCAATGCACAAAAATAATAAACCTGAAAACTTTTTCTACCAGTTATAACCAACTATCAAAAATGGAGGGGGGAAATGGCAGAGAAACAGAAAGATATAGTAAACAAGAGATATAGATAATCGTACAAAGTTCCCATGTATTAAAAAACATAATTAGTGCTAGAATATACCATTTAACACCTAAAAAGTATGGAATTTATATAATCTAGATAACTTTGAGATTCACTCAGCCAAAAAAAGTTACCCTCAGGCATTCAAAAGTATAGTAGTATGAAGAACATACCTGCTACAAATCCGGAGAAGAAAAAGTTAACCCACGCAAATGTTAGGGTCTAGCAAAGAAGAAAGGATAATAAAAATTAAGAGTTGAACTTCATATGATATTAATGAAAAGAATAGTTATAGAATAAGCAACTATAGTCACCTGAGGTATAATCATGGAGAGATTCTTCTTCATCATATCCATTGCCATGTTTGGATCCGAAAACATCTGTGCTTGTGCATTTTGGGCCTGGCCTTTGGGAACAAAGAGCAGTCCATTCTCCTGCCAATTGCATATGTAGAATATCTAGGGTATCAGATTCTCTTTATCCTCCTGTGCTACTTTGAATATTATAGTTACATCAAAATCATTCTACAAGATATACAATCTCACTGCAACCATTCTCACACATAGATTCCCAAAATTAGTAACACAATTTATGGCATCCACACGTCACCATATTCAAGAATGCAATAAATCATACAAGTTACAACCGATAAAACCTTATGGACATTGCATAATACTCTATATGTCAATCCAGGATTCTTCTCTAATAACTATAAGCTGCTTGTATCCCTTTGAGAAAATAAGATTGGTATCTCATAAACTCTAACCTATTAAAGCTTCCTCTGATACCATCAAATGAATGTTGAGGAGACTCCTTATTGAATCAAATCTCAGATATCAAATACAGAGGAATTACAAGCTTTAAAGAGGAGGAGCGTTAACTAATTTTCAACAAATTAAACAAATCAAGAAGACTAACAGATGCACAACTTGACTAAACTGATTTTAACAAGCTAATAGAAATAATAAAGAGCTCTTATAACAGTTCTGACTGCACTTCATAACGCCAGTTGAATCTCGAAACAGAAACTAAACCTTCTACACCTTACGCATCATTCAAGTACAATGGACATCGAAGACGATTCCTCTAAAAAGGTTTAATGAATTAAATTTGGCACGCATCACATACTACATTGAAAAAAAGAGGAAAACAAACCTCGTTGCCGTAATAAACTCTGCGGGATCGAAACGACTTCTGGGGAATAAAATTAGCAGCAGATCGTAAATTCCGAGCCCTAAGTACGATTTGCCTGAAATCCGGAATTAAAAAATGCGTCAAGAACTTACAAGATGAATAATGTACGAATTCTGAAGATTATGAATCTAAATTTACCCTTCTCGTACGACTTTGGCATCGGGGACTGGAGACGAGCGCATAAGCTTTGAGACAAAGTAGCGGAGAACTCCGATGAGAACCATGACCACGGAGAGCGGAATCAGCACCCAATCTCTGATGGCAGTGTCGAGAACTAGATCTTCCGCCATGACTGGATCCGATATGCGAGCTCCGTTGAGAATCGAACTACAAAGGCCAAGAGGGCTTCACAATGTTCGATGTTTAGTCCGTCGCGGAAGGAGAGGGTTGAGACTGCTGCAGAATTTATGAATTACTATTTCAATAGTAATATTTGAAAATTAACTTATTTTTGGTTTAAATCAATTTATTGTTAATTCTAAAATCTACATTTTCTTTTTAATATAATTATATTTATCTATATTTATTTTATTCTTATTTATTTAATATTTTATTATTAGTAGTATATATTGAAATTGAATTGTAAATTTTAATTAAATCTTAAAAATGAATTTTACAAATTACCATTTTATTTTTATTAAAAACAATAATTTGAATAAATAACTCGAACAGTTTCGTGGCTTTGAAACCCCGTACTTGGGTTCTCCCAATAACTAAAAACTGTATCTACCTGACTCTAACTAGGTTTGCAGTGGTGGAGGAACTGAATCATAACTTGTTCCCGCCACGAAAAAAAGCGCAATGCCAATAAATCCACGAGAGATTATTTGTAAAATACCATAGTTGAGCAATTCCCTCCGAGTGATAAGAGGCTAAGCTCACCTTTTCTTCTTCATGTGTCGATTGACGTCGGAAAAAATGTTGACAATGGCTAATCCAAACGAAGGGGTTTTCCAACCCATTGAAGCGAGGGAAGTCAAGTTTCATGAATTTGAGTATAATAAAGCTTATTCTAAAATTTATTGAAAGAGTTGTTCCCTAAATTCTCTCTCTCCCTGTTGGAAAATTCTGACAGTTATCGGTGGATCCAAGTCAAGAGACATGACATCCAATTTGGGATGGAGCTACTCAACTTTCTCATTACCGCTTGATTGGCCTGCTATTCGGATAAGAGTAAATTGAACAGTTTGGTATGTTGTTCTCGCACAGATTCACCCAAAATTGCTAGCTCTGATACCAAATTGTTACGAGCCCAAGTCTATGATCGAGTTATGGGTCTCTCGTAAGTGGAGGTAGACGATGTTTGTGTGGGGGAAGAAGTAGAATTCTTCTTTTAACCTACTTGGAATAATTATAAGGCTTTGCATCATTCTAGTTGTCACTTTGTAATTGTGTACTTTGAACCTTATTTTTTAATCTTACCTTTCCTTAAGTGCATGCACGTTTAAATTTTTTTTTAACTAAGGTGTATTTTCAAATATTATACGTCAGTAAATAACGGTCCATGACTCGAGCTCTCAAAAAGCTGGCCTTGATTCATCAAATCCCGTTTTAAATGGAGAAAAAAATTAGATAAGAGATTTCTTACCGTTAGCTAAGTTGAGTCAGGAACTAGGATAATATTCCTCATCCTCGTTCCCGGCCCCTGCCCCACTCATTATATATATATATATATATATATATACATACATACATACATACATACATACATACATACATACATACATACCAAGTTGGCATGGATCCAAGGTCATTCTACCAACATTTTCGATTATAGTATATTCACTGCATGGAATAGAGTTGGCCGAACAAGGGTCCCACTTAGAGATTCAGTCAAACTACTAGACCTTCTGCGTTTCAAGGGGTCCCATGCAGCTGTAGTGAGGAGCAAACCTTGAAGGGTCCAAATTCAACTGTCGGGCTGTACTTACCATTGCGCAACCAAAGTCTAGCCCACGTTCTGCCGGGAAGTTTATCTATACCAAATAATACCTTTCGTTATACACAATATTTTAGAGATAGGTTGCGCAATTCCATTTTTGCCCGTTTCTATTGCAAGAACCCTATCTCTATCCCGACCCCATCTCGTAGACATCTGTAATAATTATATTTTTATAATTAAAATTACTTAAAAACAAATAACTTTAAAGGATTAAATATATGTTTCAATATTTTTGTTTAAAATATTTAAAAATGGAATCTTGACCTAAACTTAATGGTCCAACATAAAAAAAAATGTCAAAGGGGGTGGGATAGGTCCACCTAACCCTGAGGGGGCAGTCTGTTTGATATCCGGTGTACGTTTGTGTCGCTGCTCATATTCCAATTTCTCCAAGTGATCGAACCTCGCAGCCCCTCCTCAAATCTTGGTATTCGTGGCCTAACGGCGCTGACTAGTGACTGCCTCACCTTTCGCCATCAAATTTCGGATCACCACATGACCTCTTCCTTCCCTCTCCCATTTCAACTTTTTCTAACCGCCTTTGCCCAATTCCCTCGCTCTCTCTCCTCTTCTTTTTCTTCTCACAAGGGTTAATTCTCTCGTGGGCTTCTTCTTTTTTTCCCTTTCTGTGTTCTTCTCTGTTTCTTTGATCCATTTATCTAACTCTCTCTTGGATTTCTCTTGTTTTTCCCCTCTCTCTCTCTCTCTCACCTTGATTCCTCCCTTTATTTCGGATTTTGGGGTTTTCTTCTTGTTCTTTAGCGTTTTCTCTCATCTGGGTTCTGTTTTTTTTGCCTTTAAACTGGTGGGTTACTCTGTTTTTCCTCTGTTTGTGCCATTTGATGGCCTGTTGATGTCTCTGGCCGTTGAAGTCGGTTCGAGTTCAAAAGGGATAATGGGGTTGGACAAAGAAGACGATTCTCCCGAAGTTTCTGAGCCCAAAAAAGCTGAAGATGGAGAAGACGTCGATGCGACTTCTGGGTTGAGTCGAAAAATGAGTGAGTCCTCAATCTGTGCTACTGAAGAGGAAGACGATGAAGATGGAAGGAAAATCGAATTGGGTCCTCAATACACTTTGAAAGAACTCAACGAGAAGGATAAGGTATCATTAACTCTCCCCTTTTTAAGAACCTCTTCAATTTCTTTTAACTCATCTTGCGCTCTGTTTTTAGGATGATGAAAGCCTGAGGAGGTGGAAGGAACAGCTTCTGGGTGGTGTGGATTTTGAATCTGTTGGAGGTTTAAACCACAAACCCTTTTAAATTTTTGCTTCAAATTCCAAATCCCTTCATGATTTGTGTTCTTTTGTGTATTAGAAACTCTTGAGCCGGATGTTAAGATTTTGAGCCTTGCTATCAAATCATCAGGCCGGCCTGACATTGTTCTTCCAGTGCCTGAATGTGGGAATCCCAAAGGCCTCTGGTTTACTTTGAAGGAGGGCAGCCGTTATAGCCTTAAGTTCACTTTTCAGGTCAGCAATAACATTGTTTCTGGCCTCAAATATACCAATACAGTCTGGAAAACTGGCGTCAAAGGTAAAAAAACAAGCACAAAACCTCTCTGCCATTAATGGAGAACTGTTCTTTCATTGTTTTTTTTTTACTTTCACTGTCACAGTTGATAGTACAAAAGAGATGATTGGAACCTTTAGCCCTCAGCCTGAACCTTATGATCATGAGATGCATGAAGAAACAACCCCTTCTGGCATCTTTGCTAGGGGATCTTATACAGCCAGAAGCAAGGTCAGTTCTATGATTTTAACATGTCAATGGATTAGTAGAATAATGTCTACTGCTTATTTTGATTGGATTATACTTCTGATACTGATCCCGACCCATTTAGACGAACAATCTAGTCCTTAAACTGTAATTGGTAATGATTTAGTCTCGTTTTAGTTCTTGAACTTTGAAACGAGAGAGGAGATATCTAGTCCTGTAATTGGTAATGATTTAGTCTCGTTTTAGTTCTTGAACTTTGAAAGAGAGGAGATATCTAGTCCTTAACTGTTATCGGTAATGATTTAGTCTCATTTTAGTTCTTGAACTTTGAAATGAGAGAGGAGCAATCTAGTCCTTAAACTTGAATTGGTAACGATTTAGTCTCGTTTTAGTTCTTTCCTTTGAAACGAGAGGAGCAATGTAGTCCTTAAACTGTAATTGGTAATGATTTAGTCTGGTTTTAGCTCTCGAAATTTGAAACAAGAGAGGAGCAATCTAGTTCTTAAACTGTAATCGGTAATGATTTAGTCTCGTTTTAGTTCTCAAACTTTGAAGCGAGAGAGGAGCAATCTAGTTCTTAAATTGTAATCGGTAATGATTTAGTATCGTTTTAGTTCTCGAACTTTAAAACGAGAGAGAGGAGATATCAATGTTGAATTTGAATCCATTATGGATAGCAATTAAAGGGCTGCTATCTATCTCAACTGCACCTGCTCATTTATGGGTAGCATCACATGGCTGCCTTTAAGGAAAGCAGCAGCAGCAGCAGCTTATTATTGATATCAATATCATCTGCCATGGCTATCAATGCATATTATATATGCTTATGCAATAAGTAACATGATACTCCTTGTTTTAAAAGACATGTTTTTGTTTTATCTTGGATTGCTTGTTCTTGGCATGAATCTATGTCTATAATCTTGTCTGCTGGTTTTGTTGGGTTTGTTTTTTGTGTTCTGTTTTTGGCTCAGTTTGTTGATGATGATAACAAGTGCTACTTGGAGATCAATTACACATTTGATATTAGAAAAGACTGGAAGGAGGACCAGGTTGCTTAATCATACCCCCCTGCCCGCCCCGTTGGATATTCGGATCATTGGGTGCCCGATTTGTCGCCCCGAATCCGCTGCTGCCTTGGGTTTTAAAGATCTTTAATTTTGCTGCTGTTCTTATTTATTCTTGATGTTTTTTTTCCTTGTTTTGAGAATGAATGAGGGATGAAGGATGTTTTTGAACTAACAATAGAAAATGAAAACACTGAGATGGGTTTTTTCCTTTCTTTCCTAATATTTTGTTTTCTAATTCTCTCTTTTTTTTTTCTAATATATTATGTGTTCTTTTATGATGACGGTGTCCACGAACTGGGTTGGAAACTCGGGGGTGTCCACGAACTGGGTTGGAAACTCGGGGGTGTCCACGAACTGGGTTGGAAACTCGGGGGTGTCCACGAACTGGGTTGGAAACTCGACCAATCCCAATAGAGTTCATAATATTTGGTTTGGTTGTCAGTTTTTTTTTTATAATTATTTTAAATAAATTATATTTTACAAATAGTTTTTTAGTTTTAAAAAAAACTTCTTAAAATTTTAAAATTTAAGAATTCAATAGATTTTAATTTATTATTTGGCTGTTTTTTTTTAGCCTTTTATAATTTTTATTATTTAAATAACATATTAAATATGATTATGTGGTATTTGAATTAAATTATTAAGAGTACATCTATAAGAAATGATTAATTTAGAAAAATAAAAAATATATTTACTTCGAAAGTCACGTGAAATGCACGTTCTTTTGGTTTACTACTCGACTAAAAAACGGCTATAATTTTAAATTCCCAAACAAAAAGATTTGTTTTTTTTTCAGTAACCAACAGAACAACAGATGTCTATTTTTTTTTTTTAAATATAATTTATCAATAAAATAATTCATAATGTATTAAAAATAAAGAAACAATTTTCAAAATGTGGATGTAAAATAAATTAAAAAGGAAAAAAAAGTGATGGGTGACGGTAAATAGAAAAAATGACGATAATTGTAGGAGACAAACCTAATCGTCCACCTCAAAGCTACAATAGTTATCGAGTGTTTTATTCTACCAAGCAATTGAATATTACATAATAGTTTCATTATTAATCAAACCGAATGTATAATAAGTATTGTTGATGGAAAAATTTGGACATGAAAAACGTTCTTGATTTCACGTGTTTTAATAATAAATTTTCAAGTAAGAGTTCGAGTAAGAGATTGGAGTGACCTTTCTCGGAGCTATAAAGAAGTGGATATGTTTGAATTGTGTGATGAAATTGTATGCTATATTCAGGTGAATGTGTGCCTGATCTATGCTTACTTGATTAATAGGAATATGTCTTTACTAAACTTGCATGAACGTTTAGATCATGATTTATGTGCACTAGGTGATAGATAAAATATCTCCCTAGGGAGGCATGCATGAATCAAAATAAGTTTAGGGCGTATAGCCTGAGTGTTAAGTAATGTCTTAGGTCAATATATTATCGGTATACTGAGAACCCTAAGATCGTGAGCGATGATTAGAGACCTAGGTGCACCCTGAGATTTGGCTTAGCCACGAGGAGCTAACCTCGAGTGACCTAGAAATGAAAGTTGTGACCTAATTTGCCTAGACGCCCTAAAACCTAATAAATCTCCACGACACTCAAGGAGAACTACGAGAACTTATAAGATCGGTGGTAACACGAACGGAACCATTAGATGAGTCACTATGTCACGACCCAATATTTTACTACGGACCGTGACTAATGACACACACGAATGCACAAAGTGATTTAAATATGAAAGAGAGAAAATCATTTAATTCCAATAAAGTTTTTGAACGACAAACAAACAGAACCCTTAACAGTTTGGAAATAAATTTCGAAAGAATGCAAATACAAAATAAAGATTGGACTGATGCCCCGGGACAACCCATTCCTCTGTGACAATCTCCGTCTCCATCATGTCCGCCCTTGACCGACGCCTCGCGCTCCTAAAGAAGGAAAACATAGCAAGGATGAGTACAAAAAAATTATACTCAGTAAGCCCCCTACTTGTAGGCTCTCTTGGCATCCTAACTTAACAGGTTCCCATGGTCGCCTAATTCGGTTCTAGGATATTTGGTTCTAATCTTAGTCCCTTGGGGCTTGCCCCTTGGGTTTCGCCAGTTCGTCGTCCTTTCGTTAGACACCTAGAGGTTCCTTACGCCAAGATGATATGGTCGGTATCTCTCTATGAGGTGCTACCTCTACATGGCTATCTAGGACTACATGGTATCTAGCCTAGGGGTGTGCTGAATACCCCTAAGCCCATATAGTCCCCCTATGAGGGGGCGCGACCCAACCCGTTCCCATACAGCTAATGGGCTGTATGACGTGGGGACACATTTCCTATGCGAAATGGCTAAGAGCAGTAAGGACTGGTCAGGAACCCTTAGTCCTCCCACAAAGCTATAGATATCGTTCTCACACTCNGGACAACCCATTCCTCTGTGACAATCTCCGTCTCCATCATGTCCGCCCTTGACCGACGCCTCGCGCTCCTAAAGAAGGAAAACATAGCAAGGATGAGTACAAAAAAATTATACTCAGTAAGCCCCCTACTTGTAGGCTCTCTTGGCATCCTAACTTAACAGGTTCCCATGGTCGCCTAATTCGGTTCTAGGATATTTGGTTCTAATCTTAGTCCCTTGGGGCTTGCCCCTTGGGTTTCGCCAGTTCGTCGTCCTTTCGTTAGACACCTAGAGGTTCCTTACGCCAAGATGATATGGTCGGTATCTCTCTATGAGGTGCTACCTCTACATGGCTATCTAGGACTACATGGTATCTAGCCTAGGGGTGTGCTGAATACCCCTAAGCCCATATAGTCCCCCTATGAGGGGGCGCGACCCAACCCGTTCCCATACAGCTAATGGGCTGTATGACGTGGGGACACATTTCCTATGCGAAATGGCTAAGAGCAGTAAGGACTGGTCAGGAACCCTTAGTCCTCCCACAAAGCTATAGATATCGTTCTCACACTCGCAATCTATGAACACTCCTGAGGTACCTTGTTGCCGTGGTAATCTGCTAAGTTCCTAGGGGAAGTTTAAGTCTGACTAGAGCGACTTATCGCTCCTAACAGCAATTCCCTAGGTTTATTATAGAAATGGACCCTAGCAAATAACAGAGTGTGCATGTAACCGTCTTCTAACATCATAATATATAATTCATGCAACTAGGCACGTCGGCTCAACGGGGCGATGAAATCCATCAAGCACCCAGAACATGAAGTTCGCGCTCAATGGGACGAACTCATCCATCAAGCACCCGGAACGCAGAATACACAATTCCAACAGTAATTAAACGCATGCATACGTACGGCGGAAGCTTAAAGCATACAAGCAACACAGACAATTCACCCAATACACTCATAACAATCAATCTGACTAATCGCATTCATGCAGAGCTAATCTAAGACAAAGGTACTAGTATGCATGCAATCCAAGCGAATCCTACTAGTATTTCTTCCTAAATACGGGGTGATGACTTACCTGGTTGACGCGTGCCTTTTTGTTAGCGTTTCTATGCCCGTGAGGTGTCCAAAAATACTGATTTCCTTTAATTAGGACCCTATTCACATAAAAATAGTATTAGAACTGGAATCGGGACAACAATCAGGCAAACAGAGGGAAAATTGCCAAAACGGCCGTTTCACGCGCGCCAGTCGCAGGCCGCACGCGCGCCTACCACGCACGGCAGCTTCTGCGCAGTCGCTGGTCGGCCGGTCTGGTTCGGCTCGGCTCAGCTCGGGTTTGTGGTTCAGCTCGGGCTTTGCAGGCGACACGTGTCGTCGTCTCACTAGAGCTGCGTCGCTCCAACCGATGGTCGACGCGTGTTCGGCGCCTGTAGCGCTGCCCTCCGCCGCTCACCCTATATAAGGGTGTGAAACCTTCCCCTAGTAGATGCGTTTTAAAGCTTTGAGGGAAAGCTCGTAAGGGAAAGCCCAAAGAGGACAATATCTGCTAGCGATGGATCTGAGCCGTTACAAATGGTATCAGAGCCAGACACCGGACGATGTGCAAACATTTTCGCTGTTCTCCGAAGGGGGTAGACACGAGGCGGTGTGCCAATAAGGACGCTGAGCCCCAAAGGGGGGTGGATTTGGAGGGGGTCCTACATCGATTGGAGAAATGAACGAGTACCAGCGAGGACGTTGGGCCCTGAAGGAGGGTGGATTGTGATGTTCCACATTGGTTGGGGAGGAGAACAAAACACCCTTTATAAGGGTGTAAAATCTTCCCCTAGCAGACACGTTTTAAAGCCTTGAGGGGAAGCCCAAAGAGGATTATCTGCTAGCGGTGGATCTGAGCCGTTACACACTGTGTGTAGGATATAACCTGCATTGATAAGAGATGAGGGACTACACAAGTAGACTATATAAGGGACTATCGTTGTATGCATGATAACCTGTTTTGAGAGGAGACGAAGGACTACATACGTGAGTAACACGAAGAACTGCTACTGTGTGTATGATAACCCACCTTGAGAGGGGACGAGAGACAATATAAGTAGCTGATTGAGGATATACTATTCTGTGTAGAACAAACTCACCTTGAGAGTGGACGAGAGAGTGTATAAGTAGTATATTGAGGAGCTACTATTGTGTGTGGAGAAAATCCACTCTAATAGGAGACGAGGGACTGTACAAATAGATTAGCTTTTCATGGGCACCATTGTGGAGTGAGGTAATAGTCGGGGGATAACTGAACTAGGCTTGAACATCTTAGAGCCCTATGACAAGCCTATGGAAACTTATTACGTTAAAGATGCAATGAGAGACTACATGTAGGTTACTTACTGAGTATTTTTATACTCGCCCCTATTTCCTTTTCTTTTTCAGGTACTGGTCGAAGTAGGGAGGTGCTCAAGAGCTGTGTTATCACATAGGGGTATCAGTTAGTCTGTATTCTTTTTAGGGTTGATGATGTATTCTTTTGTATGTCGCACGGTTTTCGTCCATGGTATTGTAAAATCGCACAAAATCTTATCATATTTTTCCTACATTTTCAATTTTTTGTTTTTTATTGGTTTTAGTTTTCATCTTTAAGTCGAGGACTAATTTCTCGAAGTCTCGAAAATCTATATACCTCTGTGACTTAGCTCTTTGACACGCCTCACTACGACTAGGCATATTGTCTGAATACATATTGTAGAATAAGTCTTACAAGGATGTAACTTAAGAGACTTATGATTATTATGGTTATTATTTATTTTCCTTGGTTGAAGGATGTGCTAGGATATTAAGTAACATAAACTTCTTGTCTATATTATCGCTCCTAAGAGAAGAGGAACTTACGTCGGGCCTGGACCTAGAAGGGGTAGAAGAAGGGTTGATGACGACATTGCGTTTCCGACACTTGAGGCGGAACAACATCCACCACAGGACGAGGCTAGGCACTTGCCTCCTAACACTCGATATTCCCCTAAGAGAGTTGTTCCTTGGGCCCATGCAAGGGAAAAATACACAGCGTACAATCCGCAATGGATTGTGACACCGGGCTCCTCCAATTCAAAGTTATTCCTAAGATTTCGTGTTCCGCTGCCGAACTTATTCTATCCAATTCAAACGGGCATTCTCAACATTATGCTTTGAAGAGGACTCGAGAACCTCCACGCTCTTTAGCACAAGATTTCGGGTCTCGCGTGTCTACCATTTCACCACCGAAGAATCTCGAGTTAAACGAATAATCAATTCATTAATAATAAATAAATAAATAAAAACATTTAAAACGAATAAACACAAGAGAGATATTTTGATGGGTCCATCAAGACTGAAGCAACCGTGAGCTTGTTCGATCCGACGGCCAATAGAACGTAAACGAGTTGGGATCCACATTTGAAGATTAAACCTCACCTGTATCCAAACCCGTCCTTCTCTTCAATCTAGGGTTTTCGCTCACTGAACTTTTGCCAAGGATTCTCTCTTCTACCAACACCTCGCTATCTAACTTGAATTTTGATCTTCACCCAATCCGATTCGCTTCCTAGGGCGTCCCAGATAATCCAGCTATCTCTACTTTCAGATTCCAGGTTTGTAAGTCTGCTTGCTCTGCCTCGAGTTTTTCCGCGAGAAATCTTGCAATTTCTGAGCGTTGTTTTTCATTTTTGTAATTATTGTTTGGCATTTGAATCTTCTGCGTGTGGGAAAGTGGAAGAGGGGGTTGCATTTTCGCTTTTATCGATTTGGGGAAATCTGGGACTCGAAAAAGAGAAGGGTAGTTCGAATGATGCTTCTTCGGATGTTAATTCGACTCCAAATGCTAATAGGGGCGTTGATATGGATTTTGTTGGTGCTCTTTAGGAGTATGAAAGTTCACTTCGTCTTACTCCCAAAACCCACCCTGATCGAGCTGTGTTTCATAGCAATAGAGCGGCTTGTTTGATGCAATTGAAACCAATTGATTATGATACTGTTATTGCTGAGTGTACCATGGCCCTCCAGCTCCAGCCCCAATTTGTTTGTGCTCTCCTTCGAGGGCTCGTGCTTTTGAGGCCATTGGGAGTNGGGGGGGGGTTGAATCATGCTTCTTCAGCTGTTAATTCGACTCCAAATGCTAATAGGGGTGTTCATTTGGATTCTTCTATCTTGTTGAAAAGAGCCCATAAGTTGAACAATCCTATCATTCATCCAACTATAGGTGTATGTGAGGCCTAATCGTTATTGGAGTTCGTTTCTCGAACCCCTAACGGTTCCTACATCGTACTATCATACAATATGACATATCCATCAAATCATGCGTATGACAAGCTCATAAGCTTATACTAGAGTCTATGCATACTAATGATGATTCCTTAACAAGCTCATATTCTTCGCTTGCGATCATGATTCTACTAAATTAGGTCATGCTACCATTATTCAATCACGTATTTGAGTTCCTATTCACAAGATTGACATGCTTACCATACATATCAAGTCAAATACTTGTTTAGGAGCTTCGATATGCTACATACTTGTATCGCTTAGCCCGTTTCTTGCGTAAAGCGTCCTTAAAATAGTTATTTCTTCCCAATTTCTTCCGATTACACCTATACTTAATAGTATTCAGGGTTAATATGAGCCAATATTGATAGAAAAGGTCAAAAGGAGTCGAACGGGACAAACTGAGGTCCGATATGCACTCCCACGTGGCCACACGCCCTCCACGTGCTTCTCCACTTGTCAACATCTTTGGCCACTTGCACCCTACACGCACGTGAGTCTTACGTACCGACCATCTTCTTCCTCGCGAAAGTTGCAGAATTTTCAGAACTTTTCCAATAATTCCCCACGAGGTTACCTTTGCGCAGTTTCTTCTATAACATTGTAGACCTACTCTAACTAATCCATTGAGACAAGTTTGAGCTAGTTTTTTGCACACATCATGTAATTAAAGCTAGAATTTCGCGGGTTTTTTCAAACATTCACCTCTTATGTAAGCCCCTTTCACACTCAGTTTCCTCCCAATTTAGCATCGTGGTCGTATTGTTCTCCCTCCTATGAACTCAAGGCATGCTTCAACTTGCCAAAACATCCATGTAAATCTCCTTGAATCTCAGATTTTCAACTTGGTTTTGGGTGGGTTTGTTTCTGCACACGTTCCTGGTTTTTCCCTTGCTCAAGCTCACTGTAGTCTACTTAAAATGCCCTTTAACACTCCTTAACCTTCTGCCAATTCACTTGCTTTCCACCACGGCCTGAGATTATTCTCCACCTACGTGTGTTCCTTTTCTCCCGCCATAGTAGCAGCGTTTTTTTTAATAGAATGTTATATCATATATATTCATATTATTTATAAATTTGCTCTATTGCCAGAGAGGAAAAAGGGACGGTAGAATGGGATCAAAGAGGCAAAATGATAGTGTCGTAGATGAGGAAGAGTTGGGTCCAGACTTAAAAAGGCATAAATCACTTGGAGAATCGTCACCTTCTTCTCCACCTGCCTCAGAGAACCCTCAGCTTCCCGGTTTTAACTATGGCGATGATGATGAAGAAGAAGATTACAAATCTAAACAAAATGGAAGTGGATATGATGGAGATGAAGGGGATGGTACTGATGATGAAGAAAATGATGAAGATGAAAATCATATAATGCGAAGTCGTGATGTTGAAGTTCGAAAAGATTGTCCTTATCTTGATACCGTAAACCGTCAGGTGCATTGCTTATCTCTTATTTGTACATCCATTGTGCATTTCTGCATCTTAGGGTTAAGACCACTTTGTTATTTACTTCTTGCCAATTCATATCTGTTCATGCTTTGTAGGTTTTGGATTTCGATTTTGAAAAGTTTTGTTCTGTCTCTCTGTCAAATCTGAATGTTTATGCCTGCCTAGTATGTGGCAAGTATTATCAAGGGAGAGGGAAGAAGTCTCATGCTTACACTCATAGTCTTGAAGCAGGACACCATGTGTATATCAACCTACGGACAGAGAAAGTTTACTGCCTTCCTGATGGATATGAGATTAATGACCCCTCGTTGGATGATATTCGATATGTCCTGAATCCAAGGTTTGCTTATACTTCATCCATTATTTGGTTTGCACACTACTAGGGCATGGTACAATAACGTTTCATCTTCAATGTTCAAGGAAAAATTATACTAATGCCACCCCGACACCCAAAAAGAAAAAAAGAAAACAAGAAATAAGAAAATCCTAGAGTTCTAAGTTTAGCACCTCTAATGTTGTCTTTAGCTAAGATATACATCCTCAAGAATATGGGAACTTTATCACCTTTGTGACCTTTTTATCTTGCAGTTTAATATTGAGTTCTGGTTGGATTGGAATTTGCGAGCAACTAGTCTTGGGAAAAGACTAGACTAATATCATTTTTGTTATCGCCTCCTGGTGTAGGTCCGACAATTTATTTTGTTATCATCCTATTTTTCGTCCTTGTGCTGACTGGAGGGCTTAGTTTAAGTGTAACTTCCATTTGTCTGGGTGGAGGCTGTCTTCCCCATCTTTTGTACATTTCAGTATCTTAATTAAATTTCCTTTGGAAAACAATTATCCATCTTGCTCCATATTTTGATTTTCTCTTTTAAGTTTTTCAATTTTTCCATGAGCTTAAAAGCTGGCCATTTTTCTGAGCCATCCTCCTCCCACCTACAATTGAGTCTAGGTCCTGGAGCTAATCATTTTCGAATTTGAAAGGTGCTTGACCCTGAAGAATACCAGTGAATCCAACAAAAAATGGAGCATGGCCTGATATCATTCATCTTCTTCAAAACTTTGGAGTCTTTGAGTATATCTATCCATTCTCTAGTTACTAAGAAGAGTCAACTAGAACTGTATTGCCTCCTCTCTTATATTGGGTCAAGTGTAGTATTACTGAAGGAAAGATCTACCAAATTCAGTTTGTCTATCAATTCACAAGTGCGTCTTGTGCTTCTCTTTGTTCTTCTAAGTTCCACCTCGTGGGATGAAAATCACTTTCCCCTTGTTTTTTGCCCTTGCAGAAAAAGTAACCCATTATTTTGAATGAAATTTGAATTGATGGATCTACGACAAACATTGACAGTTCCATTATATATTCTTTTCGCACCCATCATCTTTGGTTAGTACAGATGTGAAGCATCATCATGGGTCATCAAATCATGAAATCCCCAATCCTAGATTGATGTAGGACAGTGGTAGGAAATTTCTTGGGAAAAGTATATGCGAGATTTAGGAGTACTCATGGCCATAGAAACCATATTTAATGTATTTTAGTGGAAAAGAACAACATTAAAATTAAAAGAAGAATAGAAGGGATGCTGTAGAATTCCTCACAGGACCTTAGTAGTCCACCTAGGAAATATTTCTTTGAAAATTTGTCTTAATTTTTTTCCCGTTTTAGAGAAAAGTTAATTGTATTTCAAAAAAGTATAATCCCTACTCGTGTAACATCTTGTTAGAATTAAATGTAAACTTAAAAATTAAAATTAGGATTTCAAAAACTAAAGGCTTGTTTAGATGAGACAAATTATTAAAGCATATCTTCAAATTTGAGCAAAATATGAAACCTAAAATCCTAAAAATAAAAATAAGAATATGATAAATTATTGTGTTTGACTATGAATAGATGTTATACTGTCTTTAATGAAATATTCTTTAATGATCATTTTGGCACTGCGTGCAGGTTTGCCAAAGAGCAGGTAGAGCAGCTTGACAAGAAGAAGCAATGGTCTAGAGCACTTGATGGTTCTGATTACCTTCCAGGAATGGTAATTATATTTTCTTTGTATTTTTGTTATCTTATCTGTTAGATTGGCATCAAGGCCTAAATTTGAATTTGGTGAAACCAGGTGGGGCTTAACAACATTAAAGAAACCGATTTTGTAAATGTGACAATTCAATCCTTAATGAGGGTTACACCGCTCAGGAACTTCTTCCTCATACCGGAGAACTATCAGCACTGCAGATCACCACTTGTCCACCGGTTTGGTGAACTTACACGTAAGATTTGGCATGCACGAAACTTCAAAGGACAGGTTTGACTTTACTGTTCATCGACGTTCTTCTCGGTGGTTGAGTCTTTATTTTTTAAGTTCAAAGATTTTGAATCCTTAAGAATTTATAGGTAAGCCCGCATGAATTCCTGCAAGCAGTTATGAAGGCTAGTAAAAAGCGTTTCCGAATAGGTGCGCAGTCGGATCCTGTTGAATTTATGTCATGGTTTCTTAACACGCTACATTCAGAACTGCGAGTTTCAAAGAAAAGTAGCAGTATAATCTACGAGTGTTTCCAGGTTCTCTTATTTTCTCAAGTAATATTGTGAATTAGGTACTAGTAAACTGAAACTTACGTTATATATTTATATTTTGGATAGGGAGAACTGGAGGTTGTCAAAGAGATTCACTCGAAAGCTCTCACTGAGAAGAAAGAAAATGGTGACGATCAGGATGCTGGAACTGAAGGTAGCAGTGTCGTAATGGAAACTTCAAGAATGCCATTCTTAATGCTTGGATTGGATTTACCGCCGCCACCTCTTTTCAAAGATGTTATGGAGAAAAATATAATACCACAGGTAGGTGTAATTTTCTTGCTGGTTTCTTTTGTACAGGAGGGAGGGTACTTATACAGCCACTAGTTTCCATTTTCTCTTGAAAGTTTTCATTTCATGCTTAGTTCAATATTGGAGACTTGTTTGATTTTGAGAGTACTCAAAATTGCCATGACTTCCTCCTCCTGGCTCTCTCCCAACCCCTTCCCTTCCCATCATCAGACTACCAAACCATGCTGACCACTATCCCCGTTGATCATTCCAACCCCATTCACCATGTGTCTTCTTCGTCCAATTTGTTTGACCCTCATCAAGGAGAAAACCTTCTCTATCCAAGTTGACTCTAGATCTATAGGTAACAGTGTCTGCGTAGCCGAAACTGATAGGGATAGGTCCGTATCCATCTCCATTCTTTAGAGTTCTCTATGATTCATCGAAAACCTGAAGTTGGTGTCGAGTGTATCTCTGAACCAAAAGCTTTTCAAGGAAACAAGAGTTGATAGATCAAATTCTTTGGTCAGAGAAACTTTTTTCCAGCAAAAGGGGTTAACGCTGTAGATTTGGTTAAGTTGGACTGTAGTGGAGGGAAAAGCCGTTTACTCATTCCAATAGGTGATCAAGGAAAAGGATGGAATGGTTTTTTAGACCTCATTAGTATCCACTCTAATTTCAAAGGGGCCATAAATGACAACTACGGTCCCCCGTTTCAAGTGTTTTGGAGCTTAACTTACTGCTATTTGATAAAAATGGTCGATAATTTGCAGTCGGCATGGGTTCAAGAATCAAAGACCTTTTAATGCTTATTTTTGGAGGCAATAATTGTAAGAGGAATAAAAAATTGTTGGTTGTTTCAATAGTTGCTGTTAGGAGAATTGGCGAGCAAAAGGCTTGGGAACTTTTTATAATATTAGAAGTTTTTTCTTCTTTTTCTCCCTTATTAATGTTGGATATTATTGATTTTGGAGAAATCTTCAAACCTTCAAGTATTGTAAACTTCGTTTCTATAAACGTGAATGAAAATTAGGCTTCTTTTTCTAATTTGGTCCTTTTGCGTACGTCTCTCATGTCTTTTAAGTTTCTTTTAATAGAAAGGTTTCTCTTATTTAAGAGATTATAACTTGTGGTCAATTAGAAGTAATTATGTAATTCTTAGTATATCTATGACCTAATCTTTCGAATGTCCGTTTATGTATTTCTTTTCTAGGTTCCACTCTTCAACATTTTGAAAAAATTTGATGGTGAAACTATCACAGAAGTTGTACGGCCACGTATAGCAAGGATGCGCTACCGTGTTACTCGATTGCCTCAGTATTTAATTCTTCATATGCGGCGATTTACGAAGAACAACTTTTTTGTGGAAAAGAATCCCACTTTAGGTAGTTACTTGATTGCATTATATTTGTGAGAATATATATGACTGCAGAATGAAGTATCTTTTGTTAATTTAATAATTGACATTTTGGTCTCAGTGAACTTTCCCGTCAAGAATCTAGAATTGAAGGATTACATCCCCTTGCCAACCCCGAAAGAGAGTGAAAAATTACGTTCGAAGTACGATTTAATTGCAAATATTGTTCATGATGGCAAACCGAATGAAGGGTACTACAGGGTATTTGTACAGAGGAAGTCCGAAGAATTATGGTAATTCTTCTTTCCCTTTTTGTAAATGGTACCCAATGATCTAGAATGCCTGACCCCATTGCGATCAAACGTCGATATTACAGGTACGAGATGCAGGATCTTCACGTCTCAGAAACACTTCCTCAAATGGTTGCTCTATCTGAGGCTTATATGCAGATATATGAACGGCAGCAATAGATAGGAAGTTCAATAGCGCAATTAGTTGGTTTATTTCCCCTCTACAATATATGCATCTGTACTTAAACAGGAGATGATAGTAGATAAAGGAAGCTTCTTGCTGCTAATCTCTTCGTTTAATTGTAGAATCAATTGAACTTACTTTGGGAAATTGGACTGGAAAGGTCTGGACAATGCTGCTGCTGATGCTGCTGCACACCAATTTCTGTAAAGCAGGTGAAATTTTGTTGCCTAAATTACCTGAGTTTTTCTGTAACAAACATAACATTGATGATTATGATATAGATAGTAAGGCAACGGGATGAGTTTTATGAGTTTGGAGGATATGTATTTGCAGAGATGTGGTATGAGAAGGCATAACTGTGAGAGTTTGTACTTCTGAGTATCTACTGGATTTTTGTTACTTGTTGGTAGGCTGTGTAGAACATATATTCTTGAGTTTGCAGCCTAATAGACAGACTCCTCTGATTAATAACACCCTTTAGTACGCCCCTCTTCCCTCACCTTCCTCCCAAATTTTCATCTTCATTGCCACTTCTTTTAGTTAGTAGCAGGTTCTATACTGTTATTAGAGTTCGTTTTTTCGAGTGTTGGTTTCGTTCTTAAAACTTCTAATGAAGTTTAGTTTCGGGAAGTGTCTTTCTAACTAGATAATTAGTATGATCTCCAAACGAAGTTGAACAGTTTAGGTTCATCTGTCTCTTTGACCTAATAGCTAGTATTGCCTCTTAGTGTAGTCAATGATGGGTCAAACTCAATTAAGTGGAGGAACATATGACGTCTTTCTGACTTGATAGCTTGTATCGCTTTAGTGTAGTCAATGATGAGTCAAACTCAAATAAGTGGAGGAACATCTGACGTCTCTTCTTTGACTTGATAGCTAGTATCGCCTCATAGTGTAGTCATTGACGAGTCAAACTCAGATAAGTGGAGGAACATTTGACGTCTCTCTGGCCTGATAGCTAGTATTGTCTCTTAATGTAGTCAATGAAGGGTCAAACTCAGATAAGTGGGGGAACATTGACGTCTCTCTGACTTGATAGCTAGTATCGCCTCTTAGTGTAATCAATGACGGGTTAAACTCAGATAAGTGGAGGAACATCTGACGTCTCTCTGACTCTGACCTGATAGCTAGTATTGCCTCTTAGTGTAGTCAATGACGGGTCAAACTCAGATAAGTGGAGGAACATCAGACATCTCTCTGACCAGATAGCTAATATTGCCTCTTAGTGTAGTCAATGACGGATCAAACTCAGATAAGTGAAGAAACATCCGACGTATCTCTAATCTAATAGCTAGTATTGCCTCTTAGTGCAATTGATGACGGGTCAAGCTCAAATAAGTGGAGGAAAACTTATTATTTTACCGTTTTAGAAGTTTCAAGAACCGATTACTTCGTTTATTATGTATACATTTACTGACTAAAATTTGTTTGATTTGGTATTTTTTAAATAAGTACAAATTCACAATAAGCTCTATAGCTTAGCCATAACAATATTCCATAATTATCAAACATTTAATAAAATTCCTTCCATTGCTTTCTAATTTTATACACTACACACATTTTATAATCCCTTAGCTTAAAAATAATAATAATAAAACACGTGTCCAAATCTTAGTAGAATGTGCAAGATAACTGTAGGCAACTCCACAGCAGATTAGGACCCACTGAGAAACCTTTGGAAGCAACGGAACCCTAAGTACTGAGCACAGAACCTCTCCATTTCATCGCCGCCTCTCTCCCGGCAAACCTCCGCCTCCATCTCCGCCATCGTCTCGTCCCAATTCCTCACAAATCCGTCGCAATCCCATCCGTTGAAGTCCACCTTCGCCTCCGACACGGCGTCCAAGATCTCCTGCAGGCCAACGATCCGACGGCTCACTTTCCTCCTCGCCTCCCTCACCGCGGGATCGATCCCCGGCACCGAGTCCAACCTAAGAAGGATACTCATCAACGCCTCGTTCATCCTCAGCTTCTCGAGATCGTTGCTTCTGACGGCGTCGACCGTCTCCTGACGCTGTATTAGAGCCTGGATCTGATCGGCCTCTCTGTCGACGGCGACTATCGTTTTGTAGAGACTGCGGATCCGGTGAGAACGGTAGGCGGCCTGGATCTTCGCGGCAGCGGAGGATTGAAGGGAGGGAGAAGGAGAAGGTTGGAGAAGGACAGGGGTGGAATTGGGAGGGGTAGAATGGTGAATATGAGAAGAGTAGGTGAAAGTGGTGGCAGTGGCGGTGGCGGTGGCGGTGGCGGTGGCGGTGGCATAGTAGAAAGATGTGGAATTCATGGAGGAAAGCGATGGGACGGTGAACGGCGAGGGAGAAGAAGAAGGTTGAAGGGAGTTGGACCGTTGTATTCCGACGATCTCTGTTTTTAAAAATATGTTTGCTTCAAATGCCTCAAAATCTCAAACCCAATTCATACTGTTTTCATCATTACATTACAAAGTGAGCTCTTCTTTTAAGTGTACAAGAAAGTGACATCTTTATTCAAAAGTATGTTATGAATCACAACGGTATTATATTGTCCATTTTGAGTTGCTTTGGGCTTTCCCAAAAAAAAATCCGATTCGACTTCTTCTAAAGACCTCATACCAATGGAGATAGTGTTACTCACTTATAAATTATAATCTTCCGGTTGCTTTCCCAAAAAAACCCGATTGGAGTTTCCCAAAATACCTCATACCAATGGAGATAGTATTTCTCACTTATAAACTCATAATCTTCTATAAAGGTGGGACTCACTCTCAATAATATAGTAACATTTATATTTTATTAGTATAATTAATATATAAATGTAATCTAAAAAGTGAATAAAACGTCTTAAAAATAAAAAATTACATCAGAGAAATTTGAATTATGCTCAATGTTATTAGAGTTTACTTTGAGACAATTTCATTTAATTCTCGTGTAATTATTTGCTTAGAATTAAATTGCACCGTCAAAATAGTTCTAAACTTTAATGAAGAAGCGGTTAAGAAAACATTTTGGAGCATCTAATCGTGCTTAACTAATTATCACGTATCAATCATAATGTACTTATTCTTAATCTAATTAACTTTATTATAAGATCACATTAGAAAGGAAAAAAAATGTTTCATATGATCCAATAAGATAAGTAAAGGGTGAAGGGCAAAAAGGTGAGAGTGAGATAAGACATGGCAGTTAAGGGCGGAGAAGAGGCGGAAGGAGTGGGCGGAGCTGCCGCAGAATCACTGTCCGACACGTCGTTCGTTGTTTCAACTCCTGTCGTTTTCATTTGGGCCTTGTGTTGGGCTTGGTCTTGGTCTTGGTCTTGGGCTTGGGCTTCCACTTGTACGTGCAGTTTCAGGCCCTTTTTGCAGCTTTCTGGTTTGCTACTCGCGAAGTAGCGGATTCCCTCTCCGTTTAACGGCACGATATCTATGCCGTCAGTGTACATCCTGATGAAGTTGCTTACATCGCACGCTTCGTATTCCTTCTTGCTTTGCAGCTCCACTATCTTACCCNGCCCCCCCCCCCCCCACTTTATTACAAATACAAATTGAATAAAATAAAAATAAATAAATAAAATTAGCAATTTATTTTTAAAAAATATATCTTTATTATTTTAAACTCAATTCACATTTAATTAATTTTAAAACGCCTTGTTCTTAACTTTTAAACTTTAAATTATTTTTTTTTTAAAATAATAATTTTAAAAATGGTATATTTTGAACCAAAAAAAAATTAATAATAACAATAATAATAATAAAAAGATCAATAATCAATAATTCAATTGGTCACTTTCCCTCGTGATCCGTATCAGTGGAGGAAAAAAAATTGTCGGTTACTATTGTCAAATGAACTCGACTTTCCACAATGGTATGATATTAACCACTTCGACCATAAGCTCTCATGGCTTTGCTTTACACTTCATTAAAAGACCTCAATACCAATGACGACAGTATTCCTATAAACTCATGACTTTCCGAGAATCCAAACAGAAAATTATCGGGGGAAAAAACAGTTAAGAAACGAATGGATCTTACATATTTTGTCTCCGACTCTGAATTTCCTTCCGGCCGACCAAGAACCGACGTTGGAATCGACGTCCCATCCCCGGTCTCCGCCGACGACATGATGCGTCTGAGCTCCGGCAACCGTGGTCGCAATAAATGCCGCCGTGAAAACTGCCACCAGCTTCTTCATCGCCGCTGCCATGTGTACCGGCTGAAGCTTTTGAATCAAAGGATGAAGATTCCTGTCTGCAACGGCGCTCTCTCGATCTCCTCCGAGTTTAAATGGAATTAATGGAGAAAAGAAATTGATGGGAATATTAAAAAGCCTTTTTTACCCTTTTGAGGGAATCATTTGCTTTGCTTTAGAAAAAGAATAAATTCCAAAATTAAATATTTTTTAATTTTTATTTTGTGTCCGGTAGATTAATGTACGGAGGTAATCGAAGCGAATTTAAAAAAAAAAATTAGGAACTACTTCGATGGTATACTCAAATCTATGGTCGTAATGTTACACGTTAAATTGATCGACCATGGGAATGAACCCATGCAATAGATGTACGAAAGCTAATATCTTTGAAAAGAAATAAGTTCGGTGGATTCTAGTAAGGTAACTTAGAGAAACCAAATAATAAGAACTTAGGAGTGAAATAAAGTGAAGATCGAGTTATAAGTTGTAAGATCAGCTATGCACGTGCATGTGAGAGATGAACGATTCTCGTTTAATTTTGATTTTAATTTACTTATCATCTGAATTTATTGAAGTTAGAGTCACTTGTTTACGTAATTTGATTCCTAGTTGATTTGTTGTTTTATTTTGGTACATTCCCCCGTTCGATTCATGAATCTATTGGATTCATTTAGTTCATCTTCCATATTGGTACATGAATCATCTCGATTCACGTATGAGCATTATTGTTGCTCTGATTCATGTATCACTATGCATATATAAAGGTTTGTCTAGTATTGTTTTGAGACGTGGAGTCTTGTCATTTTGTATTTATCTAAAGACAATTGAGAGAAACTTTGTAAGAAAGACTTTGTAACGCGAGAGCGCCCAACCGAATAGAGGACAGCTAATGCGTTCCACTTATTGAACAGGGTTCTATGGTCGGTCCGCGACCCCTGGATACCGAAGGCGTCCTTGGGGTGATCTCGTAGTTCCTACGGGGTGGAGACGATGGGGTCGGTCCATGGATTTTCCTTCCTTTTGCTGCATTTCGCTCAAAGGAGAGATACACTTATAAACTACAAACCACGTAAATTTTTGTGTCTCTTTGTTTAATTTATATTGGTGGGTGTATGAGTACGATTGATTTTGCTTCCGCTTCTGCTACAACAATTGGTATCAGAGCATTTTGATTGTGGCATTACGGTACAAGAGTCTATTTGTATAGTTTCACAAATTTTTATTTATTTATTTATTATTTTACAAGATTCGGGATATTCAAGCTAAAACGAGGATTCGAACAAGTATTAAGAATATTTAGAGCGGAAAGAAGTAATTTGGAGCTTGAGGGTGATAACAAGAAGTGTTACCGGTAAAAACCCAAAACAGATAATGACTAGATCTGTTTGAAGTGTCTCAATATGCTATTTTTTAATCCACCAAACCTTAAGAATGTCGAGATGCTGGCCCGACGTCACGATTAGGGTTCCTATAAATTCTTCCTTTCACATTCGAGCCTAAATCTTTTTTCGTATCGAGTTTTGGATTTTAAGGCATTTTGGTCCGTTTTCAAACTCGACATTTTAACCCACTATCCGTTAGAAAGTGAAAAACAATTATTATTAAATTAAATTATTTTATTTTATATTTTTTATGGTAAAAAAATTGTGTTAAAAAATATAAAACCAACATTAAAATGATTAGACAAATTGGATTAAAAAAGATTGAAAAATATGGATATTTTTATCAATAAAATTAGAAGCCAAAAAAAGTTGGTATGTATATATATATATATATTTTAAATTATATCTTAATAAATAAAAGTACTAAATTAAGACTAATATAAATTAGTAAATAAAAAAAGCGAAAAAGATTAATATATAGAAAAAAAATTATTTTCTCCGAACACCTATAATCTCGAGACTACGAGATTTATTAGAAAAAAATAATTTTTTTAAATGATAAATGACATAATCGAGAGAAACTAATTTTTCTCGATGCTAACGAGAAGTTACTCTCTCCCGACACCGTTTAATAACGGGTGAGAGGGTAAAATTGTAATTTTTCCCGTCTTTTTTTATTTTTATTTTTTATTTTTTTTAGAGCTAACCCTTTGAAGAAGGCCCAACGGAAAAGATGGGCCTTGAAGATAATGGAGGGCTCGGACTCGAGATAAAAGAGAGACAATCTGACACCACCTTGTTCAGTTCTTTTCTTGTTTTGTTTTGTTTTAACTCGTCATTTTTAGTTGGTTAGACTAGTGACCCGAACAACCCGAATAAAGCTCATAACCCAATCCTCTATTTTCGGGTTGAGTCCTAGGTTAATTAATTAAAATAAAATTCATACTTATATATAATTAAAATTTCATAAAACTCAAAATCAAACGTTTACCGGTCAAGATGCAGAGATATTTTTGTAAGATTCTAATTATTTGAACACGTCAGAATTTATTCCAGCTCACCCACGAAAAACAGAACCATTTCCACGTGTAAAACCATGATAATGCTAAAATTACACATCGTCAGGGGACCACGTGGTTTATAGCCACATTATTAAGCCAAGTGGGGGCCAGCTAACATTCTCCTATAGATATTCGACACGTGGTGGTGGTCCTGGCCACTCAAGGCCCCTCAATAATTTGGGGAAATTCATTGACCCGACAGGTTCATAATGGATTAAGGGAGGCTGTTTGGTTCAGCTGTCTTGTCCTTAGTACGACTTGTCGTAATCCTTTAAACATTTTACCAAATATTTTTATGTTTTGAGATATTAAATTTTAGGAAATAATTCAATCATTACTTATTTTATCAAATTTAAATTTTAATCTCAATTATAATTATTTTAAAATTATAATTAGCATTCATACGACAATAATGTTATAGCATAATATACATCAAACACGTCATTCGGCCAAGCATATAGCATTCAACAATAGGACACTGAAGTGATCTGCTTTTCGAGACTTCATATTACAGACCGTCACGTACTAATGCAGAGTTTTAAAAAGTCTCGATAAAAAAGTTTTGATTGTTAAAGAAGGGCGACGAGATGGAATTCAAAATTATGAGCAAATATAAAATACTTCATAGGTAGCTTACTTATAGGTTCTAATCGAATTTTTATATGGCTACGTACAATGTATCCGAGTCATCGACTTTTTGGGATTACAAATTGCGTCCTGTTGCTCTAGGCGAGGTTCTACAAGACATTGTACCCTCTAACCACGTGTCTCTTAAGATCTAACACAATTGGGGTCCTAATTGAACGGTTGACTCTCTTCTTATAGTCTCTTAGATACTGGCCCTATCTAGATACTTATCATCTCATGATGTCTGATACTCGCCTCATTCGTAGCATATCTACACTCATTTAGGTTAACTATGATGTCTTAGGGTAGGGTAGGTTAGCCATGCTGGATATATAGCCATGAAGAACCATAACGTAGATAAATAAAATTGTATTATTAGGTCTTTAAGTTTTATCTATCTTAGTAATTACACTATTTGATGAGGGTCCCACGACAAAACTCGGTGTGATCAACTTCTAGGCTCAAGACATGTTTAAGCTCTCCTAGCTCTTTCATCTAAGAAACGCACCATACGCAACTGAATAACCACTTTGGGTAAGAAATTTAACCATCTTACCATGCCAAGCTCTTGATGCTTGCTTCAATTCGTAAAAACCTTTTCTAAGCTTGTATACGTGATTAGCATTATCTACGATCGAGCCTTGAATCTCTCGATTGATCCATCCAATCAGCGCTTTTATTTTGTTGACCTACTTGCAAGAGATGGTTTTGACATCTCCTAGTTTTGACACTAGTTCCCAAGTTTGATCTTGGTCCAAGACTATATTTTCTTCTCCATCACTGCCGAGCCAAGTTTTGTGATACTTGTTCATATGTCTCTGGCTCTTTAACTTTGTCTTCTATAATAGCTGTGTTGGCATACTTAAGATTTAGCTTTTAAATTCTTTTTTATCACTGAAGTTGTTGATGTGTCGTTTCCTTTTCATTGGATTCGCTCGTTAACATCAATGTCACTTGGATCTTCATGCGCTGAATGTGTACAGTTTGCTCCCTCGTCTTCTATGGTAGAATTTCTTCAATGTTGTCCAAGTGAGGTAATACTTCCTTCCCTGAAGGCCACCCCGTTGTCATTGCACCACTCTAATCGTCATGAGCGCTAGCTCGTCTTCTTCTATGACACATAGTACTTCTGCATCTCATTCATCCTCCATTTCTTTTTAGACATGGACTTTTTCCTTGACCAACAATCTTTGGACATGTGGCCCTTCTTTCTGCAAGGGTAGCAAATACCTTCAAATATCTTCCCTGAGTAACTCTTGTTGTTGTTATTTTGAGCTCTTCGAGGTTGTGCAGTTCCTTGGTGACTTTTTTCTTTATCTCCATTTTAGTATCCACGTTTGGTAGATGACTTATTATTGCTCTGACTTTCACTTGTGTAGAATGTTTATTCTTCACCCTTTAACGTGATGTCTCCCATCTATTTAGCCATGACTCCTTGGTTGGCTAACAAATTTTCAAACTTTACCAGAGATGGTTGAGGGGACTGTCCTTGTATAGTAATAACGAAGCTTCTATATCCGGGTTGGAATTTGTGAATAATGATCATCTTCATTTGAGCTTCTTCAATGACAAACTTGAATTTAGTTCGGTAATCTCTCAATAGAATGGCTTGACCTTATGGAAGTGCTGAGCCATCGTCATGTTGCATTGTGAGATTGATAACAACTCATTCTCTAGAATTTGTAACTTCGTATTGTTTTTCTTTGAGAAATGCGTCACGAATGTGTCTCATGCTTCTTTCGGTGTCTTGTTATCTTGAATGTGCTCTAACATCTCTTCTTCGACTGTGATTTTTAAGACAAACTTTGCTTTGTCGGGTTTGATTCTCCATTAACATAAGACACCATTAGAATCCTCCTTATGGGGTAATTTTATTTTCACCAATGACCTCTCGTCAAGGTTATATCATTGTAAATAGGACATCATGCTTTTTACCCATCGTGTTGTAGTTGTTGCTGTTGAGTTTTTTAATTCATCCAACAATTTGGAAATCACTCATCGTGTTAGCTATACCTCAATAATACCAAATAATCTTTTTCGACGCAAAACTTGTAGAGTCATGGACTACTCACGACACGAAACTCACACACTAATAATCTCAAGAAATTATTTATGATATGGAAGATCAGACAAACCTCCAACCACAAAGCATACTAAGAATCCGAATAGATCAGAATAACTATACCAACTTTACTCTGATATTAGACTGTTAAACACAACTCTTTGTGGGAAACACTCGCCATCTTTATTAAGATCAATCAAGAAGATATTACAAGACATTTCTACACTTTACCTTGCTTGAGATTTCTTTTTGTAAAAATCTTAGTACTGACGGGGAGTTATTTACGGTAGAAACTAAATAATTTATTTCTAAAATACCCAAATCATTTTCTTAAAATACATAGACAATGAACTCATACAATTACGGGACTTGACTCTATTGGGACACTGATGATATTTTTAACGTTACATACATATATCACTCTCATACTTCATTGTGCCAACCAAGCTCAAACGCTTATACCCGCATACCAATGAAAACGATCAAATTTCATTCGACATTTGTGGCTAAACGCCATTGTTTTATACACGGCTCCTAAACCATTAGTTTCGAAGATTTTACAAGCCACATCATTTTCAATACTAACGTCCCCATTTTAGAGCCAGATATGTGAAGGGGCGAACAGATTTTTTTTTTTCATCAAAATTCGAATTTAATTAAATAATTTGAATTATTTTAAGCCATTCATATGATTGAAATTAAATTACACGTCACACAATTGAAGAGGATGATCACTAGTTTTGCCACGTAAGATTTTACAAGTTGGCGCGTCCCAATTGGATAATTAATTCATCGAATAAATAAATACCTGAAAATTTTTTTTTTTTTTTTTTTTTTTAATATTTTGAAGCCTACCAATATTTGGGGTGTCCTCTCGTGGTCCCCACACAACTAGGAACCACTAATATGCAAACACTACATAATTGCAAATACCTTTTATATATATATATATATATATATATATATATATATATATATATATATATATAATTAAATAAATAAATTAGAGTTATGATATGAACAGATAACTCGACCCATCTGAGTTTGGTGATTAGATTCTTTTTCAATTTGGATTGGATTGAATTTTTAAAAAATCGAAAATTCAATTCAATTTGTGGGTTGGCATTTTTCTGGTCGGGTCAATCTAACTTACCCAAAAATAGGTTATAATCTAACTCGACCCTACCTGTTTTTAAAATAATTAAAAACATTTAATGTTGGTAGCTGATGTTGTCACTTGATATTTGAATTTTATGAAATTTTAATTAAATAGAGGCTTGAGCGGTGAATTCGCGGCTATTATTAATTTAACTATAATTACAAACACCTTATATATATATATATAGATATAGTATTGATATGAATGAACCGATAACTCGATCAATCTGAGTCGGGTTAGATTTTTTTTCGATTTGGATTGTATTGAATTTTTGAAAAATCGAAAATCTAATTCGATTTGTGGGTTGACGTTTTCTGGGTCAGGTCAATCTAACCTACCCAAAAATAGATTATAATCCAATTCCGCTTACTCTATTTTTTAAAGATTAAAAATATTTAACATTTGTAGCTGATGTTGTGATTTATAAATGTTTGATATTTGAATTTTATGAAATTTTAATTATTAATGTAAACAGTAAATCAATATAATTTTTCTATGATAAGTCAAAAATAGAGGGTTGAGCTATGAACTGGTTGGGGAGAGTTTATCCATTAATTTATTTATTTAATTAAATTCATGTAACTCCAAAATAAATAGATCCAAATTTCTCAAATTATAATTTCATCACAATTCTCCATTTTCCCTTCTCTCTCTGAAATGAACGGCCAACACACATCCATTCCGATCTCCGACGACTCAAAGACGCCACTTCTAGCTGCCGACGACGACCCTCAATTCCACCGGTCGGGCAGCTTCCGATCCACGGTGAACTCGATCTTCACCCTAAAAAACTTGTATGTCGTTCTCGGGCCGGTTCTATGCGCTGCCGTGTGCAGCTTCATGAAGCTGGAGGGGTCGTCCCCCGGGAGCCGGAATATGCTGGGGGTGCTGGTGTGGGTGTTCACGTGGTGGCTAACCGAAGCGGTGCCGATGCCGATCACGTCGATGTCACCGCTGTTTCTGTTCCCGCTGTTCGGAATCGCGGCGGCGGACGAGGTGGCTCATAATTATATGAATGATGTGATCGCGCTGGTTCTTGGTAGCTTCATTCTTGCCCTCGCCGTTGAGCATTACAACATTCATAAGAGATTGGCTCTCAATGTGAGTTTTCATTTAAATTTTAATTTATTTGTTCAATTATTGGAAGTTGCCCATCAATTTTTTGTTTTCTTTCCTATTTTCTATTATTTTTTAATTACTCTATTAAAAAAAAAAAAAACTATTAATTTCAATATTTTAAATAATTTAGTCGATTTTCTCATTTATGTCTAATAAAATGAATTTTATTAGACAAAAAAAAACAATTTTTTTTTGGTTAAAAAAGGAAGCCACCAGAGTTTATGCTCATAGTATGGGTTTTTTGGGAAGGGCCAAATAGGACAATATTTGCTACGGGCCCAATAGAACAATATTTGCTACAGGTGGGCCTCGACGGTTACAAATGGTATCAGAGCTAGACACCAGACAATGTGTCAGCGTTCTTGTTGTTCCCTGAAGGGGGATAGACACGAGGTGGTGTGCCAGTAAAGACGCTAGCCCCAAATCGATGGGAGAAATGAACGAGTGTCAGCGAAGACGCTGACCCTGAAGGGGGTGGATTGTGATGTCTCATATTGATTCGGGAGGAACACAAAACACACTTTATAAACGTGTGGAAACCTTCTCGTAAGACGCGTTTTAAACCCTTGAGGAGAAGTCTGAAAGGAAAACACAAAGAGGACAATATGTACTAGGTTCGAGCCGATTTATTAGAAAATTATTGTACCAAACAACAATTGGGACATGTTTTTTTTTTCTTTTTAAATGTCTCAAATGGATCAAATTTGAACCTTTTTAGAATGAAATTAAAATCAATTGAGTGAAATTAGTGAAATGACCATTCAATAAATTCAGGTAACTCTCCTTTTCTGTGGGGAGCCACTGAACCCACCACTTCTTCTTCTGGGTATCTGCGCCACCACTTTCTTCGTCAGCATGTGGATGCACAACGTCGCCACCGCCGTCATGATGATGCCCGTCGCCACCGGAATCCTCCAGCGTTTTCCGGCGGGACCGTCCCGTTCCGTTGCCCAGACCAAGTTCTGCAAGGCCGTGATTCTAGGGGTCACTTACGCTACCCCCATCGGAGGAATGAGCACTCTCACCGGCACCGGCGTCAATCTCATCCTCGTCGGAATGTGGAAGAGTTACTTTCCGGATGCCGATCCTATTAGCTTCAATACTTGGAGTTTCTTTGCGCTGCCAATGGCTCTGTTAATTTTCTTTGTGTTTTGGGTCGTCTTGTGTTTGATGTATTGCCCCAAAGGGTCTGGGCCTGCGCTTTCCACGCATCTTGATAAGACACAGCTTAGGAGGGAGCTGAATGCGTTGGGTATGTTTTGAAATTGAAATTGAAATTGATTGTTGTTTTGTTGATTAACTATGATGGATTGTGAACAGGGCCTATGGCGTTTGCTGAGAAGACTGTGGTGGCTGTTTTTTCGGTGTGGGCACTGAACTGTTCTTGTCGATTCTTACGTTTTTTTTTTACAAGTTTGTGTGTTGTGATTGTGGAGATATGAACTTTGTTGTTGCAGATTTTGATATTCCTGTGGATGACGAAGAACATCACTGATGACATTCCTGGTTGGGGAGCTCTGTTTGATGGCCGTGCTGGTGATGGAACTGTCAGCGTGAGTGACATTCATAATCACACACTTGTGCTCTGATGTCTCTAAAAGGTTTTTAAAACACGTTTTAGACTTAATGTCCTCATTGGCACTCGTTCTCTTTTTTAATCGATGTGGTACCCCTCAGTCCACTCCCCTTTGGGGCTAGCGTCCTTGTTAGCACATCGCCTTGTGTCTACTCCCCTCGGGTTCAGCCTCCTCACTAACACATCGGTCGGTGTCTAGCTCTGATATCATTTGTAGCAGCTCAAGCCTACCGCTACCCGACATTGTCCTCTTCAGGCTTTCCCTTTCAAACTTTCTCTCAAGGTTTTTAAAACACATATGGTAGGGAGATGTTTCCACACCCTTATAAGGGAATGTTTTGTTCTCACAATCCACCCTCCTTCTGGGCCTAGCGTTCTTGCTAACACTCGTTCCCTTCTTCTATCAATGTGGGACCCCCCAATCTACCCCCCTTCGAGGCTCGGCGTCCTTGCTGGCACACCGCTCGTGTTTACCTCTTTCAGGGTTCAACCTCCTCACTAACACATCGCCTGATGTCTAGCTCTAATATCATTTGTAACAGCTCAAGCTCACAGTTGACAGATATTGTCTTTTTTGGACTTTCCTTTTTGTTTTTCCCTAGGTTTTTAAAACGCGTCGGGAGAGGTTTCCACACCCTCATAAAGAATGTTTCATTCTTCTCCCCAACCGACGTGGGATCTCACAATCCACCCCCCTTCGAGACCTAGCATTCTCGCTGACACTCGTCCTTCTTCAATCGATGTGGGACTCCCCAATCCACCCCCTTCGAGGCCCAGTGTCCTTACTGGCACACCGCCTCGTGTCCACCTCTTTGGGGTTCAGCCTCCTCACTAGCACATTGTCCGGTGGCTAGCTATATTGCCCTATTTGGACTTTTCCTTTCAGGCTTCCCTGCAATGTTTCTAAAACGTGTCTGCTAGTAAAAAGTTTCCACAGCCTTATAAAAAATGTTTCATTCTCTCCCAACCAACGTAGCATCTCACACTACAAGTGAGTAACAGTATTTCAACCGTGCAGGTGATGATGGCAACATTACTATTCATAATCCCAAACCAGAAGCAAGAAGGAGAGAAACTAATGGACTGGAACAAATGCAAGAAGCTACCATGGGGGATCATATTGCTACTAGGAGCAGGCTTCGCCATAGCAGACGGTGTGAACAAGAGTGGCCTAGCAGACATATTAGCCAACGCATTAAACTTCCTACACAAAGCCCCATACTTAGCAGTGGCCCCTGCAGTATGTCTTATAAGCAGCCTCATAACAGAGTTAGTGACATCAAACAACGCCACCACAACACTAGTGATCCCAATACTCATCCAAATAGCCAACACAATGCACCTCCACCCACTCTCCCTTATAATTCCTGGTGCCATTGGCGCACAGTTCGCCTTCATGCTGCCCACAGCAACACCTTCCAACGTGGTTGGCTTCAGCACTGGCTACATTGACATACCTGACATGATCAAGATTGGCTTGCCTTTGAAGATCGTTGGCATTGCTGCTGTCTCTCTTCTCATGCCCACACTTGGTATACTTCTTTTCATCCCGTTTTTCGTTTTTCGCCTTTCGATTTCGTCTCGTGCATTTTGAACTCGATTTTCGCTTATGTTTGGCCATTGGATTTGCAGGACGTTTTGTTTTTGAGACAGATAAACCAATGTAGTGACTGCCAAATTTGAAGGTACTTGTTCTTGAATTTTGAGATATCAATCACAAACAAGCATATATATATATAGATACACAAAGTATGGACCTCTGGCTTTATAGCTATGTATAGAGAGGGAAATGGGATAGCCATTGTTATATATTGTAAGGATATGGAAATGTTCACTTGAATAGTTGCATTAAGTCACAATGCAATCTTGGTTTTTGAAGTTTTGTATCCATGTTATAGATTGAAAGTGTTCTATGTAACTTCTTTTCAAGGTTAATATAGATTTTTTTTTTTCCTTGTTACTGACTAAGACCGTTATAAAGTTTTTGGGGTTTGATCTAATAACCTCGTTGAAAAATAAAACCTGTTCATTGATAGATGTCCGTAGATTTAAGCATCATCAAGTTATATTTGGAGTTTGAATAGCTTTCGAAAAAGTTTATAATTGTTTAAGCTATAATTGATACCAGTGATCTTACTATTGGAATGTTATATATGTTTGGTTGAACGAATTGTTTGATGTATGTTATGTCATAAGATTATTCTTGTAACGAATGATGTGATCGTTTAATGAAAAGATGAATCCTGCACTATGATTTTTAGTCAAGCAAATGATGAACATATATTATGATGCATCATAGATTAAAATTGATGTTTTCTACTAGTGGAACCTCATGTATGTGTACCTTTCCTACTTGCGTATGAAGTTGATACCATTGGTATACGAAATTAGTGCATACTCGGCAAGACCCAAGGATTACAAAATTGGTATGAGATTAGTGTGTTACGTGTGTATGAAAGTGGAGCACTAGAGTCTAAAATCATGGTTTTAGGTCTCACTAAGAACGAATGTCGTGATTCATGTTGCATGTGCTTGCATTTTTCGAACAACTCGAATAAAGTTCACAACCCAACTCATTTCAAGTTGGGTCACTGAGTTGTTCATTTAAAAAAATAACAAATTCTATTCTTTCACAATACTTGTTATATTAATAACTAAAATTTCATAAAATTCAAATATCAAATACAGGATTATTAATATCAGTTATTATTGAGGATTATTAATATCAGTTATTATTGAGGATATTGAGGATATTTAGTGTTGAAGTATAATTTACCATATATATCATATTTGAATAGACAAATATCTTGTATCAATTCATTGCTTTTTAAATTTTCATATATTTATAATTTATTTGATAATTATAAATAGAGAATTTCACACTGAATTTAGCAAATATTTTCAGTTAAAAGTTAAATAGGGTTGGTTTAAATTGTAATCCTATTCTCGAGCCCGATCAAAACAATGTCAACTCGCAAATCGAATCAATTTTTTAGTTTTAAAAAAATTCAACCAATTCAAACGAGAATCGAATCAAATCCAACATTTATGATTTGGATAGGATATTTCGAGTCAGTTGAGTTATGTGGTCATAGGTAGATTTGAACGAGGCCCATAACTATAATTTGTCTTTATTCATGTGATATTATTTAAATTATAACCACAAAAAAAATATCTGAAGGAAGTTTTCCGATAGGAAAACAGAAACTAGGAAGCAACAATCCCGCCGTCGGCCGCCGCATCACCCTCCGGCGAGTAAATTAAAATAACGTCGGACACCTCCGGCAGCCTAAAGCTTACTTTCTTCCTCAATTTCCCAGTTTGGGGTCTGCAAATGTTCTCATGATCCTCTGCAACTGATTCACTGACCACACCAGATCTCTCACAAAACGAGGAACACTGCGACATCCTGGTCGGATGCACTTTTCTCTTGAATCCGCCATGTCCGCCGTTTCCAAAAGCTCGCTCCGACGGCGCTCCCGGAGAAGCCAACAGCAACTCCTCCAAAGACATGTACTCCTTCTTCATTTCTTTCTTCTCAATAGATGTCTCCATCTCTCTCCGCCCTTCTCTTTCCTCTCTCCACCGCCGTTGCGGCCGTCTCCTCCGGCACATTGCATACCCTGCAAAATCCACGCCAAATTAACCAAAATACCTAAATTAACTACCATATTCTTAAATTTTGTATTAGCCTAAATACTTTTTTTACTCTTAATTTTGGATTTAAACCCATTTTAAAAAATACCTTTAAATTTTTAATAATCTTCCAAACTTTTTTTAAAAAAAATTAAAATGGGTTAGTTCCATATTTAAAAATACCTACAAAAATTTAAAAATAACATTAATCTAAATTCATTTTTTTTAATGACAATACATGGATGAAAACCGTCTCTATCTACATCACATAAATCATCTCTTTTAATTTGAAGATATTAATGGTCGTTTTTAAACATGATACTAAAGAGTTCATTCACATACTAATAATAAGGGTATTTTGGAATTTTTTTAAAAAAAATCAGTATTAACGAAACTTTTTCAAAACTATTTAAAACACTTTTAAAAATTTATGGGTATTTTATAAGCAAAAGATTAGCGGATATATTTTTTTTTGTTTTTTAAATTTAAGAGTGTTGTTGAAACTTTTAAAAGTTAAAACATATGTCTGCAATTGAGTAAAACAATAGGAAGAAGAGTATGGACAAAGTTTCAAATTCTAAAGGGCGTTTGTGGCTTTACCATCACCGGGGGAGGCTGGCGTGAACGGTCTACTGACACCGAAGCGCCTAAAGCTGCAGAGATGGGCTCCCATGGGAGATGGGATGGAAGAGAAGAAGAGAGAAGAAGAATGGTGGTGTGGGGTTAAGTAGGGGAATTTTGGACGGAGAGGGCTAAGAGAGAGAGCAGAGATTCATGTGAGTTGCAAGGAATCACTTATAGTTTATATCTTCATTTTATTTTTACTTGCTTGTAATTTAGTGCTACATTACATTCCCATCATCTTCTTTTGTTTTTGTCTAAATTGAAGAACTTCATTGGTATTTACTTCAACAAATTCTTAGTAACTAATTTTTTTTTGGATAAATATTCGCTCCGTCACGATTTAGATTCGTTTCGTTATAAACTTTAAAGTTATAGATTTTTTTATTTTATATGTAATGAATCTCTTCAATGATTCGAAACTTATACTAAAAAAATTAAATAAATAGTGGAGACTGAAGTAATTAGAATGAAGTAATTAGGGTGTTCGTATGAGTTGAGAATACGATTACTTTCAATTATTCAATCCAAATTATAAAAGTTGGGTTTGGTTAGACTCTCTTTTCGGATTTGGGTTGGGTTGAATTTTTTGGAAAATTGAAAATTTAGGTTGGTTCGTGGGGTTGACATTTTTTTTGTCGGGTCAACCCGACTAACTTAGAACAAAGTTACAATTCAACCTTACCCTGCCTTACTTTAAATATTAAGAATATTTGACGTTTGTAATTTATGTTAATGATGCGATGAGACTTGTAATTGAAGGAGGTGACCGACCCAACTCGTTTTTGTATAACTGACCCGACCCAACTCGTTTTTTGTGTAACTGACCCGACCCAAGCGTGTACCACTTTGATTCGACCCGCCTGTGCAGAACTCAAACCTGAGAACTTTTTCTCTCCTTTTATGCCATCTAACCCATTTTTCATTCCAATTTGGGTACTTATCTCACAAATTCCATAATGACCCGATATAATCTCGAGAAGTCTACGACCATGTAAGTAACCATATGGAGAAGTCTCATGAGAATTGTGCTTAGATGATCTCAATAGTTTACCACTAATTATGTTTACCGTCGTATAGCTTCCACGTACATGAATATGTAATCTCTGATAGATAATTGGATTGATATGCTTCCTAATAAGTTGAGGTAGATTATGATTACTTAATTAGTAGGATGAGCATGTGGTATGCATTTATTCATTGTCATACACTGGGTTTGAACAGCTCACTATTGCCTAGTTATGAGTTGGACCAATTGCTATGTGCTAGAGAATGTGAATTGTGAATTTCGTAGTCTATGAGCTACTGTTTACGTATTTGTACTGAGTTATACTTTTGATAGTCGTCATGGGTTGACTAGGTATCTTATAGGGACGGGTAGGGTATTAACCCTATTCGTGAACTAACCAACCGAGGTTAGGGTCTACTTATTACTGTTTGATTTAGTTGTCACCCATAAAGGATATGAGTAGCCATAGGGAGTATACTATGTAGTACCAAATCAGGGGTGCCTAGTGAGGAGAGTCATGACCTTTTTACTAACCGAGCCCTGAAGAGCGTGGAGGCAGGTAGTTTACTATTCTAGCCTGAAAGGTAAAGTAACAGTAGTTACTATTTCTAAGACAAGTAGTTTTACTGTTCTGAACCTGACGATGGTGGAAGGCAACACTGACCCAACTTGGGAGGGCATAGTGGCAGGTAGCTATTGATCTTAGAAACAGGTAGATGTTGTCTGGCACCACGAGGGAGGATTCACTTATTTGAGCTTAGTAGGTAGTTAGGTATGGAGAATTCATATCGAGTAACCATAAGGTCTTCTCTTGAGACCGTAACAGACTTTATTAGAGACAGTTTCGAGCACATAGCTTAAGATTCCGTGAATAGGATTAAGTCCGACAAGAGCCTACAAGTAGGTTGCTTACTGAGTATTTTTATACTCCTTCCCTGTTGTTTCTATTTTTTTCAGGTGGAAAGTAGACCGGTGTTGGTGGCGAGAACGTGCGGAGCCATGCGGTTGCAGAATAGGCCTTTAGATCGAGTTCTCTCTTTCTATGAATAACATTGGATATTTATTTTGGAAACTAATGATCTTTTGTAATTGTTTTCTTTTGATGTGACTCCGCGAATCTCATCATGTTTTTGAATTATTTCGGGTTTTTGAATGCATATTTGGAAACTTTAATTTTCTTGTATCTCGTTTTATAAAAGAAAATGTTGTATGGCTTTTACCCTTGAGTCTACGTGGCGATTCGTGGTTCGATACGTCGAAGAGCGGTTGTTACAAGTTGGGTCGGTAATTCTTATTTTCACCACTTGCAGATGTCTGGTTTCGCCTTATCTCTTGGTGTTGATCGATACTAAGATCAAATAGTCGTTTGACTATAGCATAGGGCGTGGAATGGTCTTGAACTCTTTGTTCGTAGAGCTTCATTTTCACCCACGACTTCAGCCCCTCGACAAAACTAAAGACCTTGTCTTTCTCGAACATATCACGAATATCTAACGCAAGTCCAAAAAATTGCTTAACGTAGTCTCGGATATTGCCAGTATGACTTAGCTCTCTTAACTTCCTTTTTGCGATTATCTCGACATTCTCTAGGAAGAACTGAGAGCAGAGTTCTTGTTTTAAGTTTTCCCAAGTATCCATAGTACATCAACCATCTTGAATGTCCGTGTACTTGGATCTCCACCGCAACTTTGCATTGTCAATTAGATGCATTGTTGCCAACGTGACCTTTGCTTCTTTTGTCACGGTATTCGTGGCTCGAAAGTATTGTTCAAGGTCAACAATTAAACTTCTCTTAGAGCCTTGGTATCTCGAACCCTACAAAAGGGCTTGAGCTCTAGGACCTATATCTTGTTAAATTGTACTTCACCCCAGTTAGGGTTTGGTTTTCCACCGCTCTCATGGTGATGTTTAATCTGACACTTAAATCCGCCACTTTAGCTGTGACCACTCTAAAGGCTGCTCTCAAATCCTCAGACATTTCTAAGACCATCTGAACGATCACTTGTTGGGCATTGTCTAAGCCCTCGACGTGTTCTTCTATTCGGGCAACAAAGCTCATCAAGCTATCTCTACGCTCGATGCCACCAACAGTTGTGGTCTTGTCTTCTAGGGCCTCAACCCTAATCATTAATTTGCGTCAGACATTAACTCACGGAGGCCTACCATCTCATCGTTCCTGTCGACCTTAGCAATAATCTCATTCATGCGAGACTCCAAAAGCCCTTTTCTATCAAGACTTGCCTAGTTGTTTTTGGTGGACATGTTTGTGTGCTACTTTCCAAAGAGCCGACTAGGCTCTGATACCACTTGTCTCAATCACACTCTTACAACAATGAGACAAAGATTGGGCGTCACTTGTTCCAACTCAGCGAACAAGTCAGCCATGTAAAACTCACACTTTGCGGACAATATCGGCATATACTCAAGTCTCGAGTCATGTTTGAGAGAAAGATTTTAGAAAACGTGAACGATGAAATACGTTGAAAATAATTGTAAAGAAAACAATGTTATGAGCTAAAAGCAAGTAGATAACAACGAAGACCTTAATAGCATATAACCCTTGTAGGAATAGTTAACAACCAGTCACATCTCCCTACAGTACATTTTGTGGCATTTTAGCCCTGGCAGGTGTAGATATGATTTTGGTGACGGGTCATACACCATCATATAGAAACAACATGAAATAGTAAAAACCTATCTAACATGAAAGCATGTAAAAGAGGTTTAGAATGCGCATGCGACCATGAACAATACGTCTTGGACAAGCATGACGGAGACATCCGACATGTAGCCATAGTCAACACATCTTCCCTCATTCCTCATCTAAATGAGAAATTTCCGTCCTGTTTAGGCAAGTCCCCACGAGACCCTAACCTCACAGGTTCAAAGAACATCTCTTATGATCACAAGTGAGGCAGAGGTGAAAGAGATCGAACACAGGAATAAGAAGTAAGCTCGTCTTAGGTTGTTTACGCATCAGGGTATTTAAGTAATTTAACACATCATCGAAGTTTCGAATTAGCAACTTATTTCGATTATGTAGGTTAATCTTGTAAACTAAAAAACTTTTAGGGTTAAAAATAGCAAATATCCAATTATTTAGGGATATTTTTGCAAATCTTTGCAAATGGGCTATTTTTATATTTTTAACGAAAAAACAGGTTATTTTTGTAAAGGAATTAATCCATCATTTTGGGTTGAAGTTCGTAGGTTTCAGTGCGAGATTATCACCATCGTCGTCGTCGTCGTCGTCGTCGTCAAATGTGATGTGTGAGAAAGATGAACTGACAGTTGTGAATCTCTCCTCAATTGGAAACCGATTGTATTGAAATCTTCCATTGGAGTTCACGTTTTCTCCTTCGGCGCTCATCAAATTCACAGGCAAATTACGGGCTATCAGCTTCGTGTAATGTATGTTATATGTAATCCCTTCACTACTCAACACGTTGAGATCAACCTTTCGTTCTTCACTTTGCCTCTCGCTCTCATCTCATTTTCATCATCATTCTGACTAAAATCATTTTGATTTGTCGCCGTTTTCCACCTGTTTTCTTCTGCGCAGAGCCTCGCCAGGTTTCACTCGCTCTTTTGTTCTTGGATTTTGTTTTTATCGTGTTGTTGAGGTTATTGGTTTGCTATTGGTTATGCTAATCTAAGCTGAACTGAATCATTTGCCTCCTGTAATCGCTTGACGCTTGTGCTGGTGTTTTGTCTGATTGTTCTACCAGGGATACAACATTGATGTGTGATCTGGTTTGAAGAGATATGCAGAGAGAAAATAGTATTAACTATCCCGCCAGCCCTAGGCTTCGACACCGCAGGCGATCGAATGAGGTTTCTCCACCTTCATTTTCCTTTTGTTGTTTTTCGCCTTACATCATTAGCTTTTTTTTTCCAGATATTTTTTTTGCTGCCTTAGGGAAATGGTATGCACACAAATGAGTATGATTTTCTAGAACTTGTCAATGAAGTTACTAATGATGGTAGTTTTTTCCTTCCATTTTTGTTTAATTTGGTGCTCTTCAAGTAGTGTTCATCTGCACTTTAAAACTAATAATTAAGGATACTGTTTCCTCTTTTGCTTGTTTTTGGTCACTTCATTTATTTTCCCTTTTAAAGAGATTGCAGGGGGGAAAGTATTCAGTTTTGGCAATCTTAACATTTGCTTTCTTGGTGGACAGGAAAATGCTTTGAGTTGTGTATTGGTTTTGTAAAATTAATGAGTGATTGAGCTTTTCACCATCCATTTTTTCAGGGGATTGCGGAGGATTTGAAGCTAAATGGAAGCAATTTACTTGTTAATGACAGAAATAAATACAAGTCAATGTTAGTTCGTGCCTATTCATCTGTCTGGATGATTGGAGGGTTTGCATTAGTAATATACCTTGGACATCTATATATTATGGCTATGGTGGTTGTAATCCAAATCTTTATGGCTCGAGAACTCTTCAATCTACTCAGGAGGACCCATGAAGATAGGCAGCTCCCAGGATTCCGGTTATTAAACTGGTACTATATGTATCTGCTTTTTATTAAGAAGGATTTGTTTTTACCAATGAGAGTTTATGATTTTCAATTAAATGCCACAGTTAATATTCTTCCATAAAACACTATTGCAGTTATTGAATAGTTAAAGTTATTATATCATTCCCAAACTCTATGTAGGTACTTCTTCTTCACGGCAATGTTTTTTGTTTATGGCCGCCTTCTCAGTCAACGGCTTGTCAATACTGTAACAACAGATAAAGTTCTATATCAGCTTGTCAGCTACCTCGTCAAGTATCATATGGCCATTTGTTATTTCTTGTATATTGCAGGTACCTCCTAGCATTATGCTTAGTGACGTAACTTCAGCTATGAGAATTAATCTCTCCCTCCTTTTTATAACTTGGATTATGTTTAATTGGCATTTTGTTTGCTCAGTTCTTTTATTTTGACTGATAATAAAGTTAAGTTGTTCTTTCACGAGTGTTGTTGAAGTAACTTTGTTTGTTGCCTTGATCAGGTTTTATGTGGTTCATTCTTACTTTAAAAAAGAAAATGTACAAATATCAGTTTGGCCAGTATGCGTGGACACACATGATCTTGATAGTTGTGTTTACACAGTCTTCATTCACTGTTGCTAACATCTTCGAAGGAATCTTCTGGTAATTTAAATTGCATTTAGATTGTCCATTGTTCTACTTCATTCAGTTCTCCATTTTCTCCTTATGATAAAATTGTCCTTGTTTTGATTTCTTTTGGGACTTTTGCTTAGCTAATTATTGCGTGATTGCATCTCAATTGTTGACACCAGGGTGTAAGTAGCATGAGGGATCTTTCGTTTGGTTTCTTATGCAACTCTATATTTATAATCTTCTCTATACTATGGTAGTTATATCAATACATTTCTTATAGTAGAGACCTCGGGAAACTAGGGTACATATAAAAATATTTAAACGAAAATTATCTCATCTATGGTGTATGCAGAAAGTATACCCAACATGGAAATTACCACAAACATCAGTTTCATTAGTTTTGCTTTCAGACGTTGAATTATTTGATTCAAGAGAAGGATGTGTAGATTATCAGTTCATTGGATCACATTATTGATCAACTTAAGCATATTTTCTTGGTCTTCCCTTGGGGGTAACCCGAGAAGTGTTCATTTTCAGAACTTGGTGGTGAAAAAAATCCAGAAACGGCTNTTTTTTTTTTTTTTTTTTTTTTTTTTTGAAGGAGAGAGACTTACTTTGATTCAATTGAGTAGGAGCTTGATCTACTTTCTTCCCTTGTTTATAATGGCTATCTTTGTCAGTAAGATCATTGAATGTTTAATGAGGAGACTCTTGTGGGAAGGGGTGGATGAGGGTGGCGCCCCTTTTGATCAAGTGAGTGGTTGTTTTCGGAAAGAGGGTTTTTTATTTTTGTTTATTTATTTTTTATTTATTTATGGAAAACCAGAGTGTATGTGCTTTGTTGTCGGGTATTTGGGTGAGAGAAATAATAGAAATTTTAGAGTGTTGGAGAGGGAGGCCGTTCATGTTTGGTCCCTTGCGAGATTTAATGTCTCTTTTTGGGTATTGGTATTGAATCTTTTTCGTAATTATTTGCTAGGTCTTATTTTTCTTGATTGAAGTCTCTTTCTTTAAGATGCTCCTTTTTGTGGTTTTCTTATATGCAATTGTACTCTTCCATTTGTTCTCAATGAAAATTGTTTTTATTTTTATTATTTTTTTATAAAAAATGAAAAGTTAGAGGTTGTTCCTTTTGATAAACTGTAAGAGTTTGTGAATAAGGTTTTATGGCATCAAGTTCCATCTATCTTAATAGTTAATATTTACTGTTCTTTACTTGAGTACAAGTTTTAAATCTTTGGTTATATTCCTTTTGATGTTTTATTGGATTTTTTTTAGATATGTTTTTTGAAAGATTGCCAAATGCATGCGCAGGTTTCTTCTTCCAGCAACACTCATTGTAATAAATGATATTGCTGCATACTTCTTTGGATTTTTCTTTGGAAAAACCCCGTTGATCAAAATATCTCCAAAGAAAACTTGGGAGGGATTCATAGGAGCCTCTGTGACAACTATTATCTCGGCATTTATGGTGATGCTAATTTAGAATCTCTTTTCCTGCTATTTCTAATGTTGTGCATCTTTGGAGTATATCTAATGACTTTCTTCTTTGTGAACATGACCAACTTTGGCAAAATTTGTACCTTGTCTTTGCCTATCTATTATACAATGGTCTTCAATGTGCTTGAGATGGTTGCATTGTTTTGAATTTTTTTTTATGAGATGATTTGAAACATTGTTTTTCAAGTAAAAAGTTGTTGAACTTGACTCTTAATCTCTATTGTAAGTTTAATGCACTTAAATTAATTTAATTCTCTACTTACTGTGCAACACTCTCAAGGAAATAGTAGGTATTGTAATATTCTAGTTTATATTGAGAATAACTAGGACACTATGGGAAATCCATTTCTTACTAATCTCCCCATCAGTGCTCTCAACAGTCCTTGATAACATGATATTCATAAAGCTAGCTTCCATCTTCTGAAATGCATTAGTGATGCCATGCAAACTTTTTCCTTTTATTTAATGATTGGATAGAGACATTTTTCTTCTTCGTAGGAGGAGGATGTTAAGATGGCAATATAAACGTCTTGAAGTTTATTTTGGCCATCAAACTTGGGCAAGGCCTAGACGATAATGACATTGGTTGGATATCTTGTGTGTGTGTATTGGATAGGAAACAATTTCATTGATGGTATAGGATTAAAGCAAGCAAGGTCCTCATCCTCAAGCACATTGGGCTGGGTTAAAGGCACATACAGAAATATGTGGGAAGAAATTGCAAATGAGCTCCCTTGTTTTTCTAACCTTGCTAACAGCTTTGTGGGTGATGGTCTGGAATACGTACTTTTGGGAAGAATTGGTGGGTGGAGGTTCAATGCCTTTTCTTTACGTTTCCCTGTTTAGATAATTTGTTCATAATTTGTTCTCAATGAAGAACTGCTTTATGGCTGATGTCTTGAATCATTCTAGAAGCTCTCCCTCTCTTTCACTCGATTTCCATCACTCGTTATCCAATAGGGGGATAGATGTCTCAACTCTCCTATCTTTGATCAGGGAGTTTTAGTTGGTTTAGGCAGGGGAGAAGGGATTTTCATTTTTGTACTCCTAACCCTACTTTTTTTTTTTTTTTTTTTGGTAGCTTGTTCTTTTGGGGCTTATTGAACTTTTCTCCCTCTAGTGATATTGTCTTTGCTTGACAAGTTATCCATGGAAGAGTGAACACTCTTGATCGGCTCTTGAGAAAGATGCTTTCTTTGGTGGGTGAAGTTCCTAAGAAGGTTGATGCCTTGGTTGACAAGTTATCCATGGAAGATTGCACACTGTTGATCGGTTTCTGAGAAAGATGCTTTCTTTGGTGGTCCGTTTTGTTGCATTCTTTGTGGGGGCAGAGGAAGACTTGGGTCATATCCTTTGGATCTATTCATTTGCTCATGCAGTTGGAACTACTTTTTTGATGTGTTAGATTGCAGCTAGTATGTGTCTAGAACCACTTTTTTTTAATTTTTCTTTTTTTCTTTTTGTGTTCGGATTCCAGCTAGCCTGATGCATGTACTACTGGTAGATGATTGAAGTGTTCCTTCCCCTTCCCCCTTATTGGAAGAGGGTATGTTCTTGTGGCATGATGGAGTTTGTGTTCTTTTATGGTGTCTTTGGGAAGAGGAACAATGATACCTTTAGAGGAGTGTGAGGGACTCTTTGACATTTGGTCCCTCATTAGGTTCAATATTTCTCTTTGGATGACGGTGATTTTTTTTTTTTTTTTTTTTTTTTTAAATTTTATTTTTAATTTTTAATTTTTTATTGTAATTACTTGTTAGGTCTCATTCTTCCTAATTGGAGGTCATTTCTCTAGTTGGACTCCGTTCTGTATACCCTTGTATTCTTTCATGTTATTTCTAAATGAAAGTTGGGCNGATGGTATAAAATGTTAAATAAAAAAAGGAACGAAATCTATCCAAAAAATGTTACAAAGAAAGTGGAACATGTTTACTACAGCATAAAGCCAAAAGTATCATGTGTTCGACTATGACATTGATGGATTCCCCTTGTTGCTGAAAATTCTTGCATTTTTCTCATTCCCAACAATCCATACGAAAGCTCTATTGATCTATAGAAAAGTAATCTTCTTCTCAACCCTGAAAGGATGCTCAATTAGAATTAGAGACAACCAATCTTGCACCTTAATAGGGTCAGTCCATGTCCAAATGGAGCGAGTGAGTAAATGGGACCAAATCTTTGAAGCAATAAGGCATTGAGTGAAGTTATTATGTTTCTGGGACTCACTATTTGATTTACACAAACTGCAGCATTTTGTTGATAGAGCCCATCAGAAACTTCTTTGTAAGCGGTCTAGGGTATTTAGGCAAGTGTGGTTGAGTTCCCAAAGGTGGAACTTGATCTTTTTTGGATAGAAATCCTTCTGAATGGCTTTTCATAAGTTGGGACATTTTCGAGAATTTTCTGCCCATTGATTTGGTAGTGCAATAGCTTCTTTGCCTTGAATAAAAACAGGTGACACTTCCTTATGAATATATTGATAAGACGAGAAAGAGGTCAACAAAGATTCCCATTGAGGTATTTTCTCATTCTCTAGATTTCTGCAAAAATTCATAATCCATGAGGCGTTTTTGTGGTACCAAAATGTCTGCCACAGAGGGATCCTTTGTTTTTGTCAATGCGAATAAAACAGGAAAAGATGCACTTAGAGGATTTTGTCCCAACCATAAATCATGCCAAAAAATAGTTGAATGGCCATTTCCAACTTTGGATCAAATATTTGAATCAATAACGTCCTCTGGTTGAAGAATGTGCTTCCAACGGCTGTAGGAAGAAGTTTCTGACTTCAATTCTGACTAGTTAATCAAAATGAGAAGACCCAAAATTTGCTACAATCAACTTCCTCCATATTTTCAATGTGGAATCTCCAATACCACTTGGCTAATAAAGCTTTATTTCTCTTCATTAGATCAAGGATACCAAGCTCTCCATTCAACCGAAGTCATTTTACCTTTTCCCTCTTTAGAACATGAGATACTTTTTGTTTTCTTGTTACCAGATTATGGAAAATTTCGGAAGATCTCTTCTATAGCTAGGACATCCTTTCTAGGCAAAGAGAAAAGTGACAGAAATACAGATCGGCCAAAGTTGCATTAATGAGAGAAAGTCTATCCCTCTTTGAGATAAAAATGTGGCTGCAACTAAGAAGTCTTCTTTCTACTTTATCAATGATAGGCTGCCAAAAAGGGATGTTGCTTTTGGATTACCATGAAGGGGAAAACCCAAGAAAGTGTCATAATAAATAACGGTTTGTCAAGTGCTAAATTAAAGAAGCATTATTTTATACCCAATAAGTTCAAGACTAAAGACCAAATAAGTTCAGACTTTTGTCCGTTGAAAAGGTTTGTTTTTTTCTTTTTCCTTGTGAGTGGAAGAAAGAATGGTTTATTCCAAAAATTGTAGATGATGAATTTGAAGTAATCAATTTTTCTCCGAGAGGAATGGGACAACAACCTCTCTAAGGCAATCAACTACTAAAATAAAAAGATGAGCTGAAAGGGGTCACCTTGCCTTAGGCTAGAATGCCCAAATTTTGCCCCTCAGTTTTCCACCGATAATGATTGAAAATTTTTCTGATGAAATGCACTCTCTATCCAGCTTCTCCATTTGTCTCCAAACCCCTTAACTCTCAAGATTTCATCTAGAAATCCCGATTTACCTTATTGATGACCTTTTCAACCGCTTCTATACCATTCCTCAATGAGCTCGTTTGCAGTAAGAGAGGCGTCCAGAATTTGACACCCTGCTACAAAAGCTAATTGATTCTCTATGATAGTGCTTGGAATCACACATTTCAGCCTCTCCAATAGAATCCTGGCTATGATTTTATATAAACAAGTGATTCAAACTCATCAGTGACATTGGAAATGGAGAAAGATAGGTCTATCAATGTTACTACTCTTGGTTTCTTGAAGGATGATCAAGAAGGATTGTATTTGATAATGACGCCTTTGACAAGAGCATGTTTTTCTTCAATATTGAGAGAATAGCTAATATCTTTCCTATACTAAATTCACAAATACGTAGCTCCACATGAGAGCCCTAAACTAAAAGAATGTAAAATTACAATAAAGGGAAAAATGTAATAATAGGTCTCTAAATCTGAAGTTATATACATGAATGTCATGATAATATATACTATAACTCACACACTTCCGCCAATAACCCAATCCCTTGAAATGCCAGGATAGAATAATCATAAAATAGATGTCGACTCTTCCCTGTGTTGAGACAAGTCAAATACCCCACTTTAGCACAAGACCTACTTCGTAAGCTTTTAATACACAAAAAGCTTATGCAACACGGGTTAGCTTGGAATTGAATAACATCCCAAATATCTCTGTCCTCACAAGAAGAATTATGGAATAGTTTTTTATTTATTTCTTTCAAAATTCCATCAGAGCCATAGGTATTTAGCTGCACAGGTTCTCAATACTTCGACATTGTTTTTACTTGGAGGGAAAACAAAGTACTGTTGAATGTGTCCAACAAAGAACTGGGATTGGCTGCAACAGAGCTTGTTGTCTGATAAAGGATGTTCTCCTAAAGCCTCATGTTCGTGATAAAGGAAGAATTGTTTGGCATGCATTTTTTTTCATTATTTTGTGGGCAATTTTATCTGGAAGGAACAAAATGATCTTTAGAGCTTGATCTCATTCTTTTGGATTGGGGATTATTCTTGTAGTTAGTGTTAGGATTCCTTTTTCTGGTTTTTTTATGCTCTTGTACTCTTTCATTTTTCTCAAAAGATAACTTTGTTTCGTATTAAAAAAAAAAAAAAAGCACTGATCTTATCTTCCGGGCTTTACATGATTATTTTCTAAACTGGGGCCGCTTTTGCGACAGAATAGACTACAACAATATATGTTTTAACTTTAAATTGTTCCCTTTTTAGGTGGGAAAATAACTGAGAAATGAGAATAGTCCTTCCTTAACTTGATCCATGTGTTGTTCATTTGCCTCGTGTATGGAAGGTTGTAGCTTCTTAAAGAAATGGATTCTGCCTTTAATTGATCTGGCAGAACCTATTACATATCAACCTTCAATTACTATATATCTTTGGAATATTACTTCTTTATTCTTCTGATTTTTAATTTCATATTTTCCGACGTGGACTTGTTAAAGTGGGCACGTTTACTTTGGTTTATGGTTTTATTTTGCACATGTTTCTTGATGGTTAATTTCTATTACTTAAATGTTTACCGATGTATAGATATGTTAAAAGTATTAATATAACTAAATTCACCGTAATCCATCAGCTTAAGCTTTTGGGCTGATTGGTGATTTAATATGGTATCAAAGTAAGAGATCATGTGTTTTAACTGTGGTAATGCATTTCCTCGATTTACATTTGTTGGACCTTCAACAAATTTTCAACCCCATAAGTGAGACAGAGTGCTAAAAGTATTGATATAATTGATTTATGGTAACTCATCAGCTTAAGCTTTAGGGTTGAATGACGATTTAACTTTATTTTTATTTCATGTGATTAGATTGTGTAGTTTCCTTAAAAAATCCTTGTCTGTGAATATGCTTTAACTGCCTGGAAACATGATGATAACAGTAAAAAAAGTGATTATAATAATGATGCTATTAAAATGCTGGTGCTGGTGCAGCTTGCAAACATCATGGGTCGATTCAGTTGGCTCACTTGTCCAAGAAAGGTGATTCTCTTTTAGTGTCCTAAATTTTTGTTTTAAAGATAATCATGTCTACTTATCTGGGATACAAATGCAGGATTTATCAACTGGGTGGCTTCACTGTGATCCGGGTCCTTTGTTCTCACCAGAATATTTTACTTTACCTGGATGGATTCCTTCATGGGTCAGTAAAGTGGTATTGCTTGAATCTGATTATTATATATGTATGTGCGTGTGTACTTTTACCGTTTAGGTAAATGTACTTGCTTTTCAATTTGCTTCATCTGTGTGTTTTTTCCTACTAACCACATATGTTGGTCTGGGAAAAACAGTCCCAGTTCTCCTTCTCAAGTTCATCATCATTAGGCAATCTGAGAACCCTTATTTGCTATTCGTCAGTCATAAACGTCCAGTTTCCTTGTTTCTTATCAAAAATAAAAAAATAACAAATAAAAAAACCAAATATTTAGTTCCAATTTTTACAATCTTGACATTTAATTCTTAAGATCTATCTCTTTAATTGCTATTTATCGAAAAAGATTTGTGTATTACTCCATTGTTTTAACAAGCATTGTATTTTAACTAATTTGATCAGTACAAGCAATTGGCTAATTATAAAAATTCATTAGTTTACCTTTTTTTTTTACATGATTTAAAAATCCAATTCTATGATTTTTACATGCGAGGATTACATAGCTATATTCTCAGGTTTTTTCATAAAGAAAATCATTACATTAACCCTTTCTTTACCGGGTAAGAGATAAAAGATGATACCAGTAAGCAGGGATACAGCTTAGAAGGGCAGGGGGAAGAGGGATCCCTCTGCCTAGCATGCTAGAAAAATGTGCTTTCAACATTTTTTTTGAGGTTGATCCTGTCTTCTTTCTGGAAGTGTCTCGTTTTGACATCATATATTCATTTTATTTGAGTAAACAAATCTTTTTAGCTTTCACGCCAGAAACATTGACTGAAAAGGTATTAGCTATGTGGACACTCCATATTAGGTTTTAATATATAGTCTCAGTTGGTCAAAGATGTTTATGGAATCCATCTACAAAAGGAGAAAAAAAAAAAACATAATCGTTGGCCAACGATAGGGCCAAGGATTGTGCTGGTTTGTGAATGAAATTTACAGTAAATACAATCAAATGAACATGGAAATTATTTGCACTAATAGCAATATAATTGTCATAAATGGAGATGATGGTGCGTGAGCTATGGAAGATGATGACACCATTCTAGTCTTATGTTCTGTCATGCTCTTTTTCGTTTTGACCTTGTTGGACTGGATCAAAATAGTTTACCCTCTGTTGGAAGCCGGAAAGCTCTAACAGATGGATTTGTTTGAGATTGCCAATAAGCATTTTTTATTGCATTCTTGGAATAGTCTGCATTCTATGATTTGCGAGCTTAGCTGTTTCTTCTTGATATTACAATTAGTTCTTATTTGCCCATCTATATTTATTTTTCTAACTTAGGTCATTGTTTGGCAGTTCCCATGGAAAGATGTCACCATTTTGCGAGTTCAGTGGCATGCTATATGTCTTGGTTTGTTTGCATCAATAATAGCTCCTTTTGGTGGCTTCTTTGCTAGCGGCTTCAAAAGAGCTTTTAAAATCAAGGTTCCTCATTTTTCTTATGTCAAGCCCTATCAATTTTGTAACTTCATAAATATGACGCTGTTGTATCCCTTTGAAGGATTTTGGTGATAGCATTCCTGGACATGGTGGAATCACAGATAGGATGGATTGCCAGGTATGCTGAATTAGTTTAGATGGTAAAGAATATTTTATCCCTAACATCACATACAGCTGTAAGTTTGAGTTTTCCCTCTTTATTTAGATATATCGGGCACTTGGGTGAATTGGATAGTAGATGACTCGTCCTGCTCATCATACATAACTATCCAAATTACCCAAGTAAACAACTAAATTTAGAGGGAAAACTCAAATTACAATTATAAGAACCCTCCCTGAGTTGTACACGTTCTTTGTTTAGCAGTATCCTCCCGAGAAAAAACGTAACCACCATCTACCATTCCTGACTTTGTAAAATGAGGGGAGAGAAGAAAGGTCTTTTAAGTATTGAGATACTCACCTAAGGGCTTCGACAATCAGCTTCATTGTGTTTTTTGTGTTCTTACCCAGTTTATGTAAACCATATTTACTGGAAACAATTTTGTACCAAAGAGCATCCTTCTCCTTCAAGAATTTCCTCCATAGCCACTTTCCCGAGTGGGGTGTTTCCTTTCGTAATATTTCCTTCCCTTCCCACAATCTGAAGGCAGAGTGATGATCCTCCATCACACTAAGTGGCTTCTCCTCTCACTATCGTTGTCTTCCTCAAATAATTATTCTGTTATTGGAAAATATCCTTGGCTCCTTTCACTATCGTTTTCCATTCCGTAATTTTCCCCCAGATTATTACAATAAGATTCCTTAAGCATTTTGAGGTAGGCTTTTGCTCAAAGGCATTCTATGTAGTTCAAAGGTCAAGACAGAAAGATATCCTACCTCTTCGAGTCTATTCCTATAACAATTGATCCCAGTCACTTGAAATTTGGGAGGTTAACTTCGTAGCATGAAGTCTTCTTAAACACTTGAGCAGAAAGCATTTGTAATGCACCTCTTTACTATATATTAATAACGGAAGAAGAAAGTGCCTTAGGGCAATACAAAAGCAAACCTAGCTGATTAGAAAGGGCTGGCAATCTCTCCCCTGCCTTTTACAACTTTCTACAACAGATAAAACATGAAAATCCCTCCTCCATTCCCTTAGGTATGTACCTTAACATTCCTCTTCCACTTTCACTTCATGGTCCCCCCTACCCTCTAACCTTGTAACTTACTTGTCGAGGGTAAATTTCCTTTTTTGCCCCTTCTCGCATACTTAATGTGAATTGGGGGCCTAACCCCTTGAGACATTGAAGCCTTGTCCTCAAGGTTGAAGTTTGGAAACTAGAGACGAAAATCAGCAAGTGCTTCCCAAGTAGCTTCATGTTCTGGTAAGTTTTTCTAACCAACAATTCGGTTCCTCTTGTGCCCGTGCCTTCTCTATGTCCCAGGATATCATTCTGTTCATCCATACGCTCACAGTCATCTGTCTACAATGGAGGTCCCGATGGTGTCAACAACTCTCCAAGTGTCTTCTTGAGCTGGGAAACATGAAAACACAGGATGGAACATTGCATGTCTGCCAAACAAAGCTCTTATAGTTCACAGGCCCAATCTATTTTTCGATGTAATTAGGACCAAATTACTTGGCTGCCAACTTCTCATTTATTCGCTTGGAAAGAGGTTTGGCGATATTACCTAATTTTGAGGAACACCCAATCTCCCACCTCATACTCAACTTCTCTTCTTTTTGTTTATTTGCGAATTTTTTAATTCTTTCCTGAGAGGAGTGTCGGTGATCCTTGGAGTTGGGAGTTCGTTGGTCACCATATGAATGGAGTTGGGGTTGCCCGTAAATAGCCTGGAATGGTGTAATATCGATGGAGATATGTAAAGTTGTGTTATACCAAAACTCTGCCTTGCACAACCAATTCACCCATTGCTTTGGTAACTCACAACAAAAACAGTGTAAGTAGGTCTCAACACTTATTTACCACTTCGGTTTGCCCATTGATTTTGGGGTGATACATTGTATTCCTTTGTAGTTTTGTGCCTAGAGTTCGAAATAGCTCAGTCCAAAATTGGCTGATAAAGACCTTATCACGGTAGAAGAAGATTGAGCGAGGACCCAATGTAGGTTTACAACTTCTTGAACGAACACATCAGCCAAGGACGACTCGGCTATGAACAGGATTTAAGAGGTAGAAAATGGGCGTACTTGGGCATTTGACTACCACAAAAATTGAGTCATTCCTACACTAAAATCCATAGTGATATCCTCCCATGTACCACATGGTACCTCTAGGGGTTGTAATAGCTCTGTGGGATATGCAGCCAAGGATTTGACTAGGCATTGCTTCACATATTTGCTTAGTGTCAGACTTCATTCCCTCCTTCCCAATAAACTAGTCTTTTATAAGTTCTTAAGAACCCTGAGTGACCCCATCACGAGGTCATGGTATGTCTGTTGCATTGCTGGGATTAGGGAAGAAGTTTTTGAGAGAACGAGCCAACCTTTATACAAAGTTTGCCTGGCTGAAAGGACAATTTGGGCACACTGCCTGCATCACTTTCCAGGCTTTGGATGATTTGGCTAGCTTTGGATCATTAGCAACCTCTTCCGTAATCACTTCAACAACTAACTAAAATGACTGGAACTAAAAGATTGGCCATATGAGTGACCAGTGGTAACCTCAGACACAATATCAACAATTTTATTTTCTAGACTTAGGTGGTATTGAATTTTGAAATTGTAGCCCAGCCATTTAAAAATCCATCGTTGAAACTCAGGCTGTCATTCTCTGTTCCAAAAATTTCACCGCTTGTTGATTTGTTCTAACAATGAATTTCTGATTGAGTAAATAGCGCTGCCATCGTTGAACCGCAAAGACTATCACCATGAGTTCTCTTTCCTAAACTGATTTAGATTGGGCTTGAGGGGATAAGATATGACTGAATAATACAATTGGAAATTGCTATTGGGATAAAACAGCCCTAAGCCTGTTCCAGACGCATCAGTTTACACCACAAAAGGTAAATATAGGTGGAGTTACCAAGACATTTTTCAATCTCTCAAACGCCTCTTGGGTTTGATCATTCCACGCAAAGGTATGAATAGCCACCTCCATTGCTTGCATCACGCAAGCTTAATAACCATGTTCGTCTCGTCACCTTCCATTTCCTCTTTGTGATCATACACCAAAAGAACCCCAAGTTCTTTTCCTTTACCATGATGGCCCACGATGAATTTTTCCTCACAATAGAGACAAAGTCCTGTTATATTCTGTCTGGAATTCATCTTCAGTCAGTCGGTTGAAGGGTGCCTCACAGCATGTCATTGGCACTTGCTCACTTGTTAGCATTGTCATATGACTTTGGAAGAGCAAATGTAAGGTATTACCACTTTCTACAATAGACAAAAGATGAAAGGACAAAGGGTATGCCCAATATGCGAGGTATTACCAACAGAGGAAGAAAGTGACCCAAGGCAATACAGAAGCAAACCTAGTCGGGTGTGTAATCTCTTCCCTTCCCCATATAACTTTCTACTATAGACAAAAGATGAAAATCTCTTCTCCTTTCCCCTTGCGTATATGCGCTAACATTCCTCTCCCACACTCCCCGCTAACATTCCTCTCCCTCACTCCCTCCGTGCTTTCCCCTACATTCTGACCCTTGACCCTTGGAACTAACTTCTCAAGGATAAATTCCCTTTTTGGCCCCTTCTCACTGTACCTGATGATAATTGGAGGCCTAACAGAATTTTCCAGGGCTTGGTTATACTATACAATAGAATAACATTTGAACATTGCAAGTGATTCAGGTGGATAATATGGAAACCTTCTAGCCCACCTTTAGAACAATCCCTTTTCGACATTCTGTTAAGGTCTCCTATTACTGATAAAAGGTGAAAGAGGACTACCTCGAAAAAGTCTCCTAGTAGCTTCAACCTTGCCCCTCATAAAGAAAATTAGGATGTTTCACCCCTTTCCATGATCAGGAGGTTGCTTTCTGCACTATAGACTTTTGCCATGTCTCCTCCATTGTCAATTTCACTGCCACTTGCTCTTCTCTTGATCATCACTCCAACTCTGTATTTGTCCATGTTTCCCCCCATCTTTTTTTTATCTGATTCTGTAGTGAGAATTGATGGCTTGATCAACCATCACAAAATCAAGCAAGTTCAGCTCATTTTGGTCATATCCCCTGATGTGGTTCAGTTTAGTCGGGCACTTAACCAACCTATTTGCACCCCTAATATTTTTGGCATAGTCGATTACTCCTGTCCTTGTTCCCCTCGTACCCTTGTTCCCTGCAGTTAAAATATTTGGTTTTTCAAATGCAGATGGTGATGGCCGTGTTTTCATACATCTATCATCAATCATTCGTCGTGTCTCAGAGTATCACCGTTGAATCAATTATTGACCAGGTTAGATGAATGTCTCATTCATTCACCTTCTCTTATTAGAGCAAGAATCTTTTCGGTGAGGTTATGTGAGCTGACTGCTGGTGGTATTTATTTATTTTAGATACTAATGAACCTTACATTTGAGGAGCAACAACTTCTTTTCACGAAGCTTGGGCAAATGCTGCAAGACAGGCTGTTCTCGCAATAGTAAGATCTGTCGTCCTTCTGTATATTGGTGATCTAGGATTAAGAATTTAATACCGACCTGTACATGAATATTGTGTTTTATTTTTTTACCTCCTATAATTTTTTTGCAACAAGTCTTGGAATTTAGATGATTTTTTCTCCATTTTCACTTTGTATAGTTTGTGTGCATCTTGCTTTGCCCACCCCCACCAACTCACAAGAAAAGAAAAAGAAAAAAGAGAGAGAGTGTGTGCAGGCAAAATGGGAGGCAGGAATCACGGCCTCTGATTTTAGGGCATGAGTTTAAATACCGTTGAAAACTACACTCGCTGAACTAAAATTTGTGTGTTCCATTTCAGCTGCTTTGCAGACCTGTTTACTAGCATTTCTTACTATTGCACTAATTAGTTTTATAATTTGTTGAAGAATGCCCATAGTTATGTTTTTCTGCTCTTTTTTTGCGGGGTGGGGGTGGTAATCAAGTATTTTTCGATACCTCTTGTTTTCATGAGGACCAAGAAATTAAATGGTTGCAAATAGAGTTACGATAACTTGCTTGTTCTATGTCATCCAGGCAACTAGCTTATTGCCCATCTCATTATTCATCAATAAAGCATGTAATAGAGAGAGATGAGGGAGACAACCCAACCCTTGGTACTTGTGGATAGGTGTAAGAAGCATGCTTTGAACATTCTCAAATGAATGGGAAACCTCCTCTGCATTTAGCGCAGTAAAGAAGGCAATTTAGTACATACTTGACTCAAGCTGATACTCAAGGTAGCTGTCTAGTATTATTAGTTCTCCCATAATGGCTAAATTGTTTAACTATTTTTCGTTATATACCTCTGTTCCAAATGTTCTTTGTTCTTTGTTCTTTGTTCTTTCCATTTATGTATTCTTAATACATTTTAGGACAAATCAGATAGAGCATGCATCTCACAGTTAACTTAGCAACTCGTGTTTGACTTATTATACGATACTAAATTCTGAATTCTCGAGTTCATTTTTGGTTCAGAAAAGGAGGGACGCGGTGTAATTTATCCTTGCAAAGCGTTGGCAATAGTTATTTGCTGTTGCAAATAGTTCTCAGTATGGAGTTTGGGCTTTGAGTGAATGACTAACATTGAGGAGAGGTTGAACTACCAAATCCACAGCTATGATGTTCTTGATGAGTAAGATGAGAAGATTAGCGAAGTGTCATTGTATAATCACCCGTTTTTTATGAGAGGAAAAATATGTTTTGAAGGGGTGTTTGAGCCACTAACTTGGGTTGGGACTTGGGTGGGTTGAGGGGAGTGGCCTAAACTATCCACTACTTATTTAACCTACATCTTTCACAACAAATTCACTCCACAACACAATGTTCATAACTCTACACATTTTAAAAAATTGATTAATGATTCATTAATCATTAATCATTAACATTAAAAATGNCTATCTTGTATTTACTCTCCATTATGTTCACATGTATTATTGTTAAATTTATATATTTTGGGATTATCAACATCCAAAATTTTAGGGATATTTCTATTGAAATTTTTATTAAATTAAGATTTTGGTATTTTTGTCGAAATTGATGTTGATATTAAGTAGAAGAATTTTGTACCAACAAAGAAAAAAAAAGTAATAAAAAATATAATTTACTTTCATATAATAATAAAAGTTATGAAATCATGGATAAAGAAAGCATATGTATATTAGGACATTATAACAAATGACTTTAATAAACTAAATATTTCAGAAAAAAAATAAAAATGATTAAAATTATAGATTTTCTATTAGGATAGTTTCAAAAGGACTTTCATCAAAATTGCCACTAGTAATCTAATTCAAATAATAGTAAAAAATAATATTGAAGAAAATAATATTTCTTTGGAAAGATAACTTAATTATTAAAATTTTGAAAATTTGATATCTAAAATAGCTTTGTATAATTCAACAACAAAAAAAGTATTAAAAAAACCTTCCTAAATACAAATACCAAAACTTTAATTTCTAAATAAATTGTGCATTAAACTTAAATTAAACTGTGTATCCAACATCGACTTTTCGAGACTAAACAATTATACAAGACTAAGCATCAATCAGACACATTATTTAACTCTATAGACTAAACATTCTAAATACAATAACTCCAATTAGCAAGCCAAATGCTTCTTAGATGAGTTTTTATTTTAAATAATATCTAAAAGGACCTTAAATTTCAACGTTTTATCTAATATATTTTTTCATTTTATCTAATATATTTTTTAATTTTTTAATTTTGTGTAAGTCTCGACATATTTTAAAATTTTATATAATTAATTGATCTTCTAGATATAGTTCATGTCCAATGGACCTCCAAACTATCAATTTTATATCTAATTAATATGACATTGAAAAAAAACATATTGTAAAGATGAAAGAACTCAGAAAAATTGAGGAATTTATCGGTGTAAAAACCAATTAAACAAACCTATGCCATTTATGAAAAAAAACGAAACCATTGTGTAAGTAATTTCCCAAATCTCCATATGAGGCAGAATAGTGCCTCAGCTTGTCCACTTGGTCATCGTGTTCGTGGCAGCCATCGGTTTCCTTCCAAAGTGATTAAAAGAATGTCCAAATGGAACGAAATTTCAAATAATTGGTAAACGTTGAATACAACAGACAATAGAGTTTATCCGAATATAAGCTTTCGTGACTTTACTTTTACTTTTATTTAAATATTTTATATCAATAAATATAAGGTTCCTTGATCTTCCCCTTAATTAGCCTAAAAAAACATTAAGTTCTAACCATTCTGTCACAGAAAAAAGAACGAATGGATCTTGTAGGATTCTCGAGAAACTCTTCAATTTCTTCTGGAAGCGGATGATTATTCATCTGCTTCTCACGTTCCGTGAATAGCCAGGACATTGAGGAATATCCAAAAAAGCATTTAGGGGACCGGTCTGATTCTATCTCTGTTCAGTGATATATTTTTTCAAATAAAACGGTTGGACAATTAAGAAAAAACATAGAAAAGGAAAAGAATGCTTAAACTATGGAAGAACATATGACAATTCTCAAGTAGCATCATAATGCCCAATCTTGGAGGAGGTAGTGACCTTCTGGTCATCATCTTGATACACAGGTGTGATTTAACATGTGATATTAAAAATACAGGTATATCCAATTCCATGTAAGATTCTGAAGAAAGAAAAGAACAATTTTCAATGAACATAATAAGATATACATCAAAATGCAACTAAACAATATTAGCATGCTACAAATGATAAATATGAATCAAATAATGCAACCAAATACAATTGTTATAGAAGCATTACCATTTAGAAGCACCTCATGATCTCGCATCCTCCGATCGACTAACTTTGTTCTCGGCGTCGCTGCTATCTGGAACGCTTGGCATCTCAACTTGCTTTTGTTGTTCATCTGAATTGCTTGGCCTATCATCAAGTAGCTTTTGTTGCTCTTCTTCCACTGTTTCTTGTGCCCCTACCACCTCTTTCGGCTTTGAGCTTGAAGATTGTTGATACAAGATTCCACCGGACATACATATCAATAGCCCCATTGTTCCAATGAACGTCGAATGCTTATCCCAGATGACAAGATTAATCACTACAGTGAGGAGTTTATTGACAATTCCGAGTACAGTGAATCCAGTAGCAGATATTGCCCTGCGACAAGAGAACCCAAAGAAAGATATGGACAAACCAAATAAACATGATAACCCAACAGGCAAAACCACTGCAAATGAGTGCCAATCAGATTCATCTGAGATTTCGTGCTTGATTTTCTTGAGTTCACCCATGATAAGAAGCTCCAATGGAAACAAAAGAAGTGCCTCTAAGTTGTTATACAGCACAAGGCCCCATGTGTTCAGCCCTATGGTCATAACAACATGCTTTATGTATACAAAATCTATGGACATGCTAATGAGATAAGCCGAAGCCCAAATGTATGCTGCCAATGTGAATTGATAATCTGTCAGTACGTAAAGAACACTGCCACCGAGGATGATAGCGAGCGAGACCCATGTCTTCATTGATGGCCAGGGTTGGTGCAGGAAAAGGGTCTCACCGATAGCGACGAAAATTGGAACTGCTGAGCGGAAAACAATGAATGTATCGACATTGGCATGCAAGAGAAGTTCACTGTTGGTGAATAGGGAAAGATAGAATATAAATGCAGCAGGTAGGAACCGCCACATTGTCAAGAGATCAAGTCGATCGTATTCGATAAATCCAGCACAACCACAAATGAAAACTCCAGCTGCACTAGTGAAGTATTGTAGAGCAGTCAGTGCACCTGGGTAAGGGAACTTCATGATTGCCCATTTATTGATGATGGAAAGCAGGGATGCAGAAACACAGTACCCAGCAGCAACACCATATATTGAGACTTGCTGTAGAACAATGGCATACCAGTTTGGTGGGCTCTCACCTGACAAAGCAGAAGCCACTAACCCTTTCTGGACCTTATCAGCATTGGGGTTCTCAATATCATCTTTATTAGACATCTATCAAGAATGAGAAACACAGTCCCTTAACCAGATAAGCCAAAACCTCATAAACTTAAGTTTAAGCAGAATGCAGTATTCATGTCAGTATCTCAATACGATACAACATGTTAAATCTTGACAATAAAAGATCTTAAAAGTTCAAAAAGTCTGAGGATAAATGACCGCACAGATATTAAATATTGGAACATAAGCATAAGAAGACGAGAAGAGTTGCACTATCACAAATGAAGATTTTAAGGTAGGTTCAGGTTGAACCGTGAAATGTGATCATGGTTACGTGGTTGTGAGTTTTGCTTTCAGTAGATTCCTTGAGAGTTTATGTAAAAGATTAAAATGGAATAGAAGAATCAATATCAAAAGAATCGAAAGGTGTATTATTGTGGCTTTCTCGTCCTTGATTCATAGGGCCTCCTCAGAAGGAGAGGCCGCATAAGCGGTTGCTATCCCCCATTCTTGGGATAACCAAAGGACTAGGAAATATGGTCCGAAAATCTCGATGGTAGTTCCATAACCAAATCTAGATTATTGCTAGAAATGTGCATCAGAGCATAGCTGTAGAGAAATTTAGCATCAATGAGATTGTAAAAAAGAAAGGTGACAAATTAACATCCTAATGCTTTTGAAAAGTAGTACAAGCAATTGGGAGTAATTTTAACATTTAGGTGGCAATAAAATGCTAGTTGGGAATACGAATTAGATTAGACAACAAATTGACTGAATTATTACCTGCCACCAACAAGAAGCTTCTCAAATCTCGAATCCGAAGGTGAATGATGGAAGGAAAATGGGTGTTCTAAGAATTGAATTTACCCTCTGGTTGGAATACTTGTATTTGAAAGGATTTCAGAACAGAATGGATTTGAAATCATTTCTGCTGTTTGACGTGACAACATGAGATTATTCCTCTCCCAAATAATCTCCCATTCATCTATGAGTTCATTTTCCATGAGGGATGCATCAAGGATTTGTCATCCCTCTACAATAGCTGTTTGCTGCCCATTAATCATGAAAAGGAGAACTTTTTTAAGACGTTCAAATAGCACATTTGCTATGATTTTGTATAGTCCGGTCATAAGACTTATGGGGAGAAAGTCTACAACATTGCAAGCATCCATTTTCTTTGAGATCAAACAAATGTATGTTTCGTTTAGGTAGCCATTAATAACTCCATTCTAAAAAGAAATCTTGGAACACTCTCATGATATCGTCTCTCATCTCTCAAAATGCTNAAAAAAAAAAAAAAAAAAAAAAAAAAAAAAAAAAAAAAAAAAAAAAAAAAAAAAAAAAAAAAAAATTGAGGTAAAACCATCCGGTCCTGGCGTTTAAGGTGTGGGCCAAGTAATGGTGTTCAATTCAATCAACCTCAAGTTGCTCCAGCTTCTAATCCATTAAATCCATGACGATCGACCTTATTGAACTATAATCTTCACCAATTTGTTACATTTGCTTAGATCCTAAAGTTTTTATTCAAATTTGACCTGCAGCATGCACCATTGCCTTCGATGGTCAAAATTCACAACAATGTTACCGTAGATTAGTCACACCTTCTCCACCATGAGTCTACCAATGGGATCCTCATCCTTGTGCAAGTTCAGTTAGTAGTTAAGCCCTACTGTTTTCCCAAGTAGGATAAATTTGAAGCCCTGCTAGCATTTGATTCCTCTAAAGGGTAACTTATTCCAATTGCTTATGGTACTTTTCAAAAGCATTATGATCTAAATTTTCCACTTCTCTTTTTACAATCTCATTGACGCTAAATTCCTCTAGAGCTATGTTATAATGCACATCTCCAGCAATACTCAACATTGTGGATCCAATCCCTAAGATTGATTCAAAATAGTTGAGTCAATAACAACTCAATCTTGAGATTGAAAATCAAGAGAAAAATAATACCATAGAGGAATACGACAATGAGAGGTTTAGTTCTCCTTCATATTCATTCTAGAAAAAGTTTAATTCCCAATTCCACTATTATTCTTATTACTTTGCTATGAGTTCAAGCTTTAGATAATGAACTTCTTGATTCCTAAAAGGGACCTCATATCCACAGCAAAAGCCTTCTAACACTTCTTCCATTTCCAACTTGAGAACAGAAAACACAAGCAACAGAGAATCACCTACTCAAAGATGATTTAGTACTAAGCAAATGAGCTATTTGGCTTATGAATTGAATTTGCTTAACTCAAAGAATGAAAAGCAGACGCAAACCGATGAAAAACCAACGGCAAGCGACATTTAGACTTTACAAGAAAATGATCAAATGAACAGAAATTGCTGAAAATGTACACTTAGGAAAAGCACCAACATCTAGCATATGATGAACACAAATGCATGTCATCCATTTTCTTTGATGGAACAGAGTGAAACAAGTCAAAATATCATCGACTTTGGCCAAAAGTATGCTAAAATGTGCATGAACCTATTGTTTTTCATACGATGAACACAAATAACAAGACATAAATGTTTGAAAACAAGGAGGATGAGCTGATATGTCTGCCCCTCCAAAGTATGAGAATGCAAAAACAAGCAGGACCCCGAAGAAAATCGATTCACCAATCAACCTAGATACCCAAATCCCAAAAAAAACTCACAACATTGGAGCAGAACAAAAACAGAGCGTAGTGTTGCTACATTACAAACAAGAACCCAACAATAACAAGAAACAGATTAGAAACCCACCAAGAATCACTCAACGACGTAGCGCAGATTTGAGAAGAGACCGAATTTAGCAGAGAAAAGACCAAGGCTCCTGGATTCTCTGTCGAAGGCGCGGGGGCTGAGCAGCCAAATGCGCAATGGCTGAGAATTCGACGGCAATGCAGCTGATCGACGGTGAGTGCGGCAGTGACCGTGAGTGAGGCAACGAAAGACTCGAGGGAGATGGCGAGACGTCCGATGCGATGTGTCGGCTACGTTTAGAAAAGAAAACCGAAAACAAACTACATTTGGGTCGGTTCGGTCAAACCGAAAACTGAACCATTCCGTACGGTTCGCTCTGTACAACTGTTCTAACCGAATTAGCGAGTCCGATTTTTTTTCGTGTTTTTATTATATTATTTAATTTTAGATAATTAATTGTTGTTAGTTTTTTTTTTAATTACATCTAATTATTAAAATACTTTTAAGTAATTTAATTTTCATTCTTACAATTAATATTAATAATTATATTCAACACTGAACAATTAATTATACCTGTTAAATTACTTTAAATGATATAATTTTATAAATTTTATATAATTATAATAAATTATTAATAAAGTTTAAAAAAAATATATGGTGTATGAAAGGTATAAAATAATTATTACCATAGAACATTTTATTAATTATAAATTTAATTTTAATTAATTAATTAATTTTAAAATTATTATATATTAATAATAATGAGCCCATCAAAATTAGTACTTAATTAATTGATTATAAATAATAAATAAGTAGCTAGTTATAATTATTGAAAATCAACTTTTTATTAAAAACTAGTCCTTATTAATTTTTAATTTGTTAGCTAATTAATTAATAATTTTAGTAATTAAGTAATTTCATTCCTTCAAAGTATGATAGCTCAAAACAATTTCGTTCAACCGATAATTCTTAAGTTTGATGGACATTATGATCATTGGTCTATACTTATGAAAAATTTTCTTTAGTCACAGGAATATTGGTCTATGATAGAGACGGGAACCCGTGCCGCAACAAAATGAATGGAGACTAGCAAAACACGACAAAAAAACAATTGCAGACCTGAAGCTAAAAAATTTGATGGTCAAGAACCCAAGTCATTAATCGAACCATTATGGAACCGCTATGGATTCAATCCTTAATAGAGACACTGCCAAACAAATTTGTGACTCTATGAAGCAGAAGTACCAGGATTCTATAAGAGTCAAAAGAGCACAGCTCCAAGCTCTTAGGAAGAAGTTTAAGGTCCTACAAATGGAAGAGGGCGAGAGTGTTGATGCATATATAGGTGATGAACAAGCACTAAAGGTGACATACGATAAAAGAATCGATGGAAGAGAAGGTGATCGAGCTCGTGAAGCTTTTTGAAGAACAGGTAAAGGAAGAGAAAGTGGTGGACATCTATTTAACAAGGAGCTCAATCAATCAATCGAGGAGGGAAGATGTTTGGTTCCTTGACTCGAGGTGTAGCAATCATTTGTGTGCAAACAAGGAATGATTCTCAGATCTTGATGAGAAATTCTGAAAATCTGGGAAGCTTAGAAATAATTTCCAGATGGTTGTGTTGGGAAAAGGTAACATTAGGTTGCAAATTGCTCGAGTTGTCTTCTATAAACCTGAGTTGATAACCTATTAAGTCTTGCAAGAAAGAGGAGTATCTATTTTGATACAACATGGATAATACGAAATCTATCATCCCAAGAAGGGATCCCTACCCGATAGTTATATGCAATAAACCATTGTTGTTGCCTTTTGCTTACAGTCTCATATAACACCAATTTCAATTTCGATTTGCTTTCAAAACTCTTTATCGAAATCTCTCTTTCCCCCGTTTTCTAAAACTTTCTTCTTGAACCGGGGCCAGAGGCTCGAACATACGTCGCTTGGCCGTAGGCGACGCAAGAACGAATAGGCTTAACTCACTTATTGTTGGGAAGTGAGTGCCGCACAATCGCAAAGAAGAGACTTAATATGTGAACAACAATGATGTTCATATTACTTGCAAGAATCATGTCACAAATCACCACTTACTTCCAAAAAAATTATCGAAGACAACACTCGTCTTTGGCGTCTAGGTTTCAAGAGTTTGAGAACATTGCAACATAAGCAAATGGTGAGCAACATCTAAAATATGCACTGATTGCATGTTGGGAAAACAACATAGGAATGCATTTCCAAAGAGCAACACAAAGGCTGCAATTGATACATGCAGACATCTGTGGACCCATCAAACCTCTTTCCGAAGGTAAGAAGAGATATTTCATAAGCTTTATCGATGATTACAACCTCAAGGTGTAGATATAATTTCTTGCAGAAAAATCTGAAGCCTTTATTATCTTCGAGAATTAGAAAAATCTTGTTGAGAAATAGACGGGAGATTTTATTCGTTGTCTGCGCATAGATAGGAGAGGAGAGTTCACCTCTCGTGAGTTCAATATTTTTCGCAAAAATAATAGTATTAGTAGGCAGCTTTCTGCCGTCTACACTCCCCAATCAAATGGTGTAGTTGAGCAAGAATAGAACAATCATGAACATGGTTAGAAATATATTATCAAAGAAGAAGTTCCAAATAATTTCTAGCAATAAGCAGTAAACTGAGCAGTTGTAACGGCCTAAACACACCGCTAGCAGATATTGTCCTCTTTGGGCTTACGACCTAAGCACACCGCTAGCAGATATTTCCCTTATAGCCTAAGCACACCGCTAGCAATAGGCAGTAAACTAAGCACTTGTAACGCCCGACTCCCTATTGTTCTCTTTGTCCTCTTTGGGCTTTCCATATCTGACTACCTTTGAAGAAGTTGTTTAAAGTTCAAAATGGAGAGCTGCAATACATGAGAGGTAAGCTTTATACGTTTTCTCTCAACGTCGTGCATGGTTGGAATCCAAATTCAAGTTTCGAGTTTGAGAGTATCATGGATCTATGGTTGTAGGTGCTTTCAAGTCGTAGGACTTCGTGAAAGTGGAGAAGAGAGGCTGACTGAGAAGTAGAGGAAGAAAAAGAATGAGAAATGGCGTCGGAAACGAACATAAAGAAGAGAGAAACGGAATCGAAAAACATAGGGAGTCAAGTGAAGAAGACGAACCCGTCAGATCTAGATTCGGGTCAGACTTAACCCATAACCCACTACCCATCCATTTAGTTTCGACCCAACGCACGCCTCAGCCCAAATCTACAGCCCACGAGATTGCGACCCCCATACCTACGGCCCATGAGACTAAGTGGCCTTAATATAGGATAGGCTAGACAATTGCTTGATGCATGACGACATGTGCCTAATGACACCGACACATGTCCTTTATGTATGATGATGTATGATGTATTTTATGATTACATGTATGAGCTTATAATGACGTTTTACGATGTTCATGATGTGTTCACGATGACGAGTACGGACGCATATGCTACAATGATGATAGTGATCATGTCGTGCATGACACTCAGGGGTCCACTGACCTCCGGACATCGCTACGGACAGCTAGCTCGATTATGATGGGTCCAGAGGGGTACGAATTGCTTGGGGGTTCACGCTCACACATGTGGGTCGTGCGTAGGAAAGTACTGCACATCCAATTTAGTCCGGATTGGAGGCTACCCCTAGGATATTTTAATGATAGGTCGCATGTTTGCATTTTTACTGCCCCTATAGTGAAGCCACTTACTAAGTATTTTTTGAAATACGCAAGCCGTGTGCTACATCATTTTTTAAATAAAGACAAAGCGCCCCTGTATGGTTGACGACATCATCACAATTAAAGCCCATGACACGTGCATAGGCTAGTAACATATTTAATTTCCTAGACTTAGGTCAGTATTTGTAGTTATACATATCATGTTTCAAACTAATTTTCATTATTGTTTTTAATTTCATTTCTAATTTACGTTTTGAACACGTAAGACTATCACGGTGTTTTTAATGATGAAGTACGTTTATGTTGAAATTTGATTTTAATGATGACGTTTTAAGAGTTATATTCTGCATATAAGCTTAGGTTAAGATAATAGTAGCGACTTTAGGTACTGCGAATTCCTATATTTGTGTAGGCCGGAAAATCATTTTTCTAGCTTGATCGAAAATATATGATCTTAAATACAGAGTTTTATAAAAAATTGTCCAAAATACTTCGGCCATTATAATGTCCACCCTAGTTTCTGAATCAACCTTTAGTATAGGTGGGAGGATTCTTCATTCTTTTAGAAGTTTGTGATATGAACCAAGAGACATCAATCATACAATATACTTCAATGAAGATGTGAAGAAAAGGTTGTCAAAATTATCAAAACATGTTTCAATTCATGCTACATTGAAGAAGAATGAAGTTTGATTGTTGTAAATTTTGGGTGGGTTACAATTTAGAGTTATTGTATTTTAAGACTTTTTATTTAATTTCTGTTACATTTACATCCGGGCTAATTATGGTCATTAAGTATGAACGTTAGAACTCTTGGAATGCCTTTAGTAGTTTCATTTTGAGACTATATAAAGCGATGTATGTTGTATTTGTAAGCAGACTTGAAAAATATATTAAAAGAAGCATTTGTGCTTTTCTTTAGCCAATGACTAAGTTTCTTTGCAATTCTATGCAGTTTAGATTGCATGTAGAATCATTCAAGCTCGACATGATCAATCTTGCTTGTGGAGTGATTCGAATCTCAAAAAAGTGTTCTTTCCTTGAGATATTCGATCAACAAGGTAATTCGAATCTTATTCCCCTTGTATTGATTCCTTATCTTATCAGTTTGTTTTGACACCTAAAACAGTAGAAGTTTTGATATGTACACACTATTAGACCGGTAAAAAATCAATGTTATTAAATCTTTTTGAAGATTTTGTTTTAAGTTCTAACTTATTTATTATCTATTTGTTGCAGTCACTGTATATTTCTATATCACAATTTATATTTTTATAAATTTTCATATAATTCAGGGCTCTCTCGCTTTGTCAGGCATAATTTATTTATTAATTTTTTGAATTTCGGAATATATCTTTGTATTTTTCTTATTTTTATGAGAACTAATTACTCGAGAAGTAATATAGTTATTAGTCTTTAATATTACGATAATGTTGTACTATGTTAAGATGTTATAATTTTGTGACTATATAATTTATTAATAATTTATTTATTTGAATGATTATAGATTGATTTGTATTGGTCTAAAATTTAATTATTTTATTAAAACTGTATCAGAGCATTATGAATGACAGATACATAAAAACAATTTTTTTTTTTTTTTTCAAACAAACAAACTCTAGAAAATCCAAGAGAAGACGTTCTTTGGATTGAACAGGTTCAGACATAAATTCAAGCCGGTGGCAAGGGCCTTCGAGCACGAGGATAAAGGCAGAGGAGCATTTATGGCGGCTTCGAAGCTCCAAGCATTCTGGAATCACCCTGCTGGCCCTAAAACCAGTTAGTTTGCTCCATCTTTCTCAATCGATATTCTAATTTTTATTCTTTACGGATCAAATTGAAGTTTGGTATCTCCTTTTTCTTATACTCTTTATCCAATTTTCTAACTAGAATTTGGTCGCGACAGATCCATTTTCGATATGGCTGATTGATTAAATTTGTTTTGGAATTGTAATGTTGCATGTTCATTTTTAAGAAGATTTTGATCGGTTAGTCGATGAGCGTTGAGTTTCAGATGGTTTAATTGAATGATTCGTGTGAAATCGGAAACGAGCAACTATTAGTCAGTCAACGTGAAATTTATAACGTGGATGTAAGAATTGGATTCCCTGTATAGTCCTATTACCTTTGTATTTAGTTTCCATAGCGCCAACGTGTGGCTCGTGAATGATCTCAGAGGGGAGGAAAATATTGCCTTTGGATTGGATGTAGTCTGTATTACCTTTGCGTAAATTGAAAGCATAATGACATTCCAAGGAGAAGAAAATGTTCAAATCAGGAGATATGAGAGTCTCATTAGATAGTTTTGTGGACAAACTTTTCCCACATCTGGGCTCTTCTAAAGATGCCTGTTAGGATGTATTTCAATGGGGAATTTTGCTTCTGCTTCATGATGAGAGCATTGATTACTAGCTGCTCTTAGTTGTGGCAGTGATAAATGAAACTCCCCTTAATGCCCACTGCCATTATTCTTCAAGTTCTTTACTTGTAGGGCATCATCACAGGGGCAGTAATTCTCAAGTTAGAAAATTTCTTTCAAGAAATTTACCCAGAAATTCTCGATTTGAATGAAACTTGCTCATATTATTGCTGTGCCTGATCCTCTGCCTTCATATTCTTCTATTTCGTCATTTTTTTTGGATTAGAAACCGATTTTTCACTGAGAATAATGAAAGAATGTACTAGGGTATACAGAAAAACAAGCCCGCAGCAGGAGTCATCAACTGTCTATGGGAAAAGACTTCAATCCGAAAGAATTACTCCAAGCTATGTCCGTAAAGATGTATTAAATCTCACAATCTCCACACCTCCTCCAAAGTCCTTCAGCTTTTTAAAAATCCTACTATTCCTCTCGATGGACACTCCNCATCAATGGTAGCAGGAAAAAACTGATAACAAAAACAAAATAAAAGAGAATACAAGTCTGCCATAGGACTCTCCCCTTATCTCAAAGAGGAAGGATCATCAGTGTCTCCTCAGTAATAGAACGACAGTGCACAATCTCTATTACGCACCACAACAACTCCAAACACACTGAAGCGTTGACTCCAAAGGGAGTAAACAAATTGCCAACTCCTCAAAAGATAATCAAGATCCTCCTTCTACTTTGTTATTTTCAATCAAGTAATATTACAATGTTTCAAGTGGTTACCTAATCTGAAGTTTGAATCACTAATTTTTATTTATAATCTAGATCAAAAGGAAGTTTATTCTTCTCTTCACTGTATAATGACATCTTTTGTACTTTTTTCAGTTAATAACATCGTTTCTTATCCATAATAAATAAACGAGTATCTCACGATATGGTTCCTTATTGGGAGATTTACCTAGTGGATTTTATAATAGGATGTGGTTCAATACCTACATTAATCTTAAAAACTACTGCGACGTACCTGGAAATTTATTGCATGATCTCTTGTTGGAATGTATGGTTTTAGAAATGCATTTATCTTCTGTGGCCCTGTAATTCGGCTCCCGTCTCTAAAAATTCATTTGCAATTATAATATATTTTATCAATCTCAATTGGAAGGCTTTCTTGTAATAACTCTTTTTCGGCTGCTTCTTCTCCCGCACCCAGTTTGTATTCTTTTTTGTTCTTGGTTAATAATATTATCCTTTTAAAGGAAAAACCACTTATCATTTGTGGTCTAATAATATTATTGTTGCTGTAGCTCCACTAGAATGACGTGTAATAATTGAGGTCATTCTATGATGAGCAATTTTTTCAGTCTATGCTTTAAATTAAATATGCCATCTGTACAAGATTTCTTCGAGCTAAATCCTGTTTATTATACAGTTCACTTCTGGGCACCAACCTTTAAGTGGGGTATCAGTATAGCCAATATTGCTGACTTTGCTAAGCCACCAGAAAAAATTTCTTATCCTCAGCAAATAGGTATGTGTTCTCTGTGGCACTGGAAGTCGATGGGATGAAAAAAGGTCATTCAAGCCATGTAAAGTTTGCACCATTTCAGTTTTTCTTTCACCTATATCTTTTCTCACGTGCACTCATATAGTAACTTCGAAGGAAGATTATTAATTTAATATCTTTTCCTTTCTATTATAGTTTGATTTTGAGTTAGAAGAATTCATTTATTGACTTTGTTTTCCTCTTATCATATGCATCTAGCTGTTACAGCCACTGGAGTTATCTGGTCACGTTACAGCACTGTGATCACGCCGGTAAGTTAAAGAAATGATTTGATTATGATCACGGAAACATAAAGTAATGATAATATAACCATATGAATGGCCCATATTTTGTACATCATAGTTATTAGGAAGATTTTTGAGCTCTCACCTAAAAAATTATGGAGGGGAATGAAATTTACAAAGAACTTCCCAAGGAATTACAGAAAGCATCCCAATTGGAAGAAATGATGGAGGGGTTAGAGTTACAAAATTCTCCAGATAAACAACTCCTGAGTGAAGCATCCCAAACAATAGCATCCTCTTTAGTAGTTCTCGTATCCTGCTTAATCTGAATGTTCTTAGAAGTGGCTTTCGTAGCATTGAGTCATAAGACATTGTCGTTGTCTTTTAACAAGTAGCCATATAAGAAAGGATGTGATCCTTGCTGCCCTAAGTAGAGGAGGGACAGATTCCTGTGGAAGCTTTGAAGAATTGTGCCCATACATGGAGAATGAAAGGATTGCTAGAAAAAAGATGGCCATCACTTTCTCATCTCTTATTCTTCGGATGCTCTTTGTAATTAATTGCTGATTGGGGTGGTTTTTTTTAGGTTCACTTTGGAAATTTGTTTGGTTGGTTTTCTATATGATTCTTGGTGTGGACATTTGGTTGTAATATTATTTTTCACTAATTTATGGAAGGTATGTCTCATGTTTTAGGAAAAATATATATTACCAAGAATACACATTTTTGGTTGGAGGGAATGATTGAACATCCACTACGGAGTTTATCATTGGTCTTGAGACCACATTTAAGAATGGTCTATGAAATGACCTTTACCTTTTTGGGAGATATTGCTTTCCATAAAGCTTTGAGGATTCATTAGGGAGATTACCGGTGCCACTTTATAGAGTCCTTGAAACAAGAACTTTCAAGAACAGGCCCTTGATTTATCAAGTAATTTCTTCTCTGGAGGATATGGATAAAAGTTCAGCCCTTATTAGAGTCTGCCTATGACTTTAAGATAGATCGATATCGCCTTTTCTTCTTGAATTTCTAACTCACTTGCCAACTCTTAATGATCAATCTACCCCTTCAAAATTTCAGAAGTCCATCCAGTCACATTGAAGTGTTCCCTTAAAACCCAATGGTTAGTACAAAGATGAGAGAGGTCATATATTCAACCCAAAGAGATGCTCTGTCGACTGATTTATTCTGGCCATAGATACCAGAAAGCCAGAAATTAAAACCATCTAAAAGGGAGAGATGAAGGGTAAGGGAGTAAGAACCTTCAATGACTTTAATTGCCTCAGTAGAAGGATCATTCCACATGATAAAAATACCCTCTGCCGAACCACAAGCATTCAATGCAGCCCATCCAATGGCGACATGAGCTCTGACGTGATTTGACAAAAACCTATCAACCGAATCTTTTTTAGTTTCTTGGAGGAGTACGTAGGATTAATTCTGAGGAGAGAGTCTTTGATCAGGGCTCTCTTATGCCTAAGCCAAGGCCATGAACGTTCCGAGAATGGATAATCACCAGGGAGTGGCCATTCTATGGCAAGGTGAGATGGGTCTTGTAGTCCACAGAAGATGTAAGGTTCTTAATCTCTAATGAGCTGGTTGGTTTTGCTAGCTGATTTACCTTTCTATGACTTATTTGGAATAGCCATGATACAAAGGCCCTGGTTTCGAGTTCAAGGGATATCTTGTGGAGACTTTGTCGTGACTGGTCCTTGTCCTCTATCTCATGAACAAATTTGCATTATCCTTGGTGGGCATGGGGATTGAATCTGATATATAACCTGTTTTGATACAGATGGGTATCAACTATGCATAAAAACCTGTATCATCATTATAAAAAAAAATGGTTTGGAGGAATGGTGAATTGAGGAGATGGGCAATAAGGAGATAAATGTGAAGAGACAGTGCGTGAGTGTGGGGTGGGAGGATTGATCGCAAGAGTATGATCAATATGTTTCCTTTGAAGTGGTGTGCTTTATCCCCATTAACAAATGGGTATGATTCCACACAATTTTGACAATTTTTTTGGGGGGGCTTTAAAGCAGTATCGAGCAGGACGGGTTAATGAGTAACTAGGCCCGATTGAATAAAGTTGGTTAACAATCTTTTATGAAATGGGACAGGTGGGGGTATGTGAGGTTGAAAAGATGGATCGGCCGGAGGGAAGAGAGGTATGGTTGATTCAGTGGGATTGAGAGGTCTATTGTGGGCTTTTGAGGTCAGGTGGGGCCAAGTACGTTTAGATGGAATGGGTACAGTTTATGGGCTTGGCTAATAGCAATGGGAATACTATTGGGGGTACCGAGCCTAAAAGGGAGGGGTTGTGAACTTTGATCCAGACTCCATTGATCCATTGGTAAGTTTTGAACTTTGACCCCGCCACCATATGATGGAACCTTTTGATCTTTCAAATATTCTTAGTCCATTTCTCGAATTTGGGTGTACCAATTTCAGAAGTTACATAAAGTTGAAGCTCGTTCCTAGTATTTACATATTACAAGGCTTTGTTTGGTTGAAGTGAGCTTAGAGAGCTGTATGAGCTGATGCCTACCCTTAAAGCTCCCTTACTATCGTATCAGTCATCATGGAAATGTCATCTTTTGAGAGGAACAACATCAAAGAGGACTAAGGTGGCAAGGTCGTATGATGAAGGAGGTTGCCCGTGTAACATGGGAGGGGGTTGAGTTTTGGTTGGGCCAGGGTGATTCCTCCATTAATGCTTTTCTGTAGGATAGTTTTGTATAGTGATTGGTGGGAAGTCTATAAAAAGACTCCAACCTTTTGTGTTTTCTCCACAAGGAACAATCAACTTCGTGCATCCCCCATTGCCTTCCAGCTTCTGCACAGTACCCTCTTCTATTTGATAACTTCTCAACCCATATGACATAACTTTCTGTCCTTTGNTATTTTTTTTTTTTTTTTTTTGTTGAACGGGGATTCCAAGATGCTATTGAGTGGATAAAAGCCAGGCTAGAGAACTCCGCTGAATAGAGGAGAAAGAACGGTCTCTTCGGTTAATTTCAATCGAAAATTTCTTCCTTCTAAAGGATAGGACTTGGGTGGGGGTCGCCAGCAATTGAAGAACAACCATAGGAGGTTATTTCCTGGTTGGAGGGTTGGCCAGAGTGGATTCATGGTTAGATAGGATCATGGATGGAGAGAGAGGATTCAATATTATGCGACTTTCATAGTCGTGTAAAAAACATATAAATAATAAATTGACATGGGATTCCAGTTTTATCCCTGTAATTACCTTGATCGAATAATTAGATTAAATCGTATCTTAGCTAATGGCTACACTTTCCTTTTTAGCTCTGAACATCTTTCTTGTTTCTGAAAAATGCAGAAGAACTGGAACCTTTTTAGTGTCAACGTTGCAATGGCAGGGACTGGCATCTACCAATTGACAAGAAAAATACAGTAAGTCATCGCTTCTTTAGGCTCGTAAAGGAAAACATTTCTCAGCACGGTCCTGGTGGGATATGGGGATTTTATTGTGATCGAGCTTTACGTTAACATTATACGAGGATTATTACAAAAAGGCTGTCTTTAATGACATAATCCAAGAATTAGTCGTTAGAGAAGTGAGTTTTGGAAGATCAACAACTATATTTACCTTGAACTTTGGGAGTTCTTTTCTTTGTTGGATTTTTTTGGTAGAATTGATTATGATCGATCCATTTTCCCTTTGACTAACTCAACATTTCGTTTGCGCACCAGGCACGATTATTTCTCGAAGGAGGAAGTAGCTGCTGTCAACGAATGACGACGACGACGAAATATGATATATTCTTCATTTACTTACCTCTGTGATGAGCAGAATTTCCCTTTCCCCCACCACTCCAAAGCCTGACCTTCTTCTAGCCAAGGCTCCATGACTTTTCTGCAAATCAATTCTATGTTCTTTATTTTACTTCTGTAGCTATGCAACTATGCTTCAAAACTGTTGGAAATAATAAATAAGATCCTGATTTAGGCAAACATAATAACGCTCTATGAAACGCTTCCGAATGGATGAGTTATGGAAATTGTGCATTTATAGCATTTATGTTGAAGATGCAACTACAAATTTCAACGCCCATCTGATATTTGATGAAATATTTAAGCCCCGTTTAGTTCAAGCAAATTTGAATGAAAAGTTATAATCTTATTTACATTGCTTAGATTGTTACAGCACTGTCTTCCATGCAGGTTTTGTGATGAGTTTTGGAAAGATGTTTATTTTTTAGACAGTTGTTTTCTAAAATTTAGCCTATAATATAACTAATTTACATTCGGAGTTCAAGTAGTCTTTAGGAAACATCATTAAGCTTATGGATCATTTTCATTCCGATTCCTCATTTTCATACTTACGTTAACGAGTTAACGAGATCTTAGATTAGAAAGATGTCATCTCATCTAATGTATCGAAAGACTTTTGAGCTTTATTTGGTAGCAAGGAAGGGCATACCATGCTCACTCCTTCAAATAAATGGGATATCCAAAGGTCAGAATTGTTGGCCAAAATGGAAATGGGAAGGGAGAATAGAGGTATAACTACTGGTGTTTTAATCTTAATATGTTTTTTTTCCCCTAATTTAAAAGTTGAAATATCTGAACTAGGTACTTCTTGGGTAGTGACAAACAATGTAACTTGCATTGCGTAGATGCGTAATTTCTTTGAGTGCTAATTTTGGGACTTTAACGATGGGACTCTATACTCACTTGTTTAAGAGGGGCTTAGTAATACTTAAAACGTAAGATGTAATTACAATGATGAATAGACTTTTGACCTGGTTGTTACTATGAACTCGTGACAAATCGATTTACTTGTAATGATTATATCAATAAATAATAAATATCAATTATTCTATCATCCATAAGAGTGGAAATGTAAGTTTATAATTAATAATTAACTAATTTTATATCATTTGAACTTATAGATCTCGACTAAAATACTGAAATTAACATTAACCTAAGATCAATTTAGTTAAAAGGAAAATTTAAAAATTTCAAATTAATAGTTAATATATTAAATAATTAAATATAAAATCAACATTCAAATTAATATTTAATTTAACCCTCATTTTACTACAATTCTTTCCTGTTTTACCCATACAACACTATCTTTACCATTCATTAAAATCTTTTACAAGGCTTTGTGAATATTCTAGAGTTATTTTTAATACGTTATTTTCATCGGTTGGACATTCTTAATATTTTGCTACAATTCCAACAGCATAAATTCTTTTAGTATATTTCCATCCAATTCAATCACTAAGTTCGTTCCAAGTAACCTGTGTTTAAATGTACACTTGCGTTGAACCCAGTATAAACAACGTCCGTTAAAGAAAAACTCACAAGAACGTAACCATGATCGCACCATTCCTGAATCCACACATTTCTATATCTTTCTACACACCTCTCTACCTCAGTCAGTGGCTTTTAAGTATATATGTTTGGAAAACCACAACGTCCTCATCTCATTGACTCTCTCTCAAGCTTACGCTTAAGAAGTTCTTAACAACGTACCCTAAGTTTTAGATCTAACTATATCAAAAGCTTCGCAAAAATATTTGAAGTAACAGATCATAAACCACTCAATTGATGTGGAGCAGTCAAAATTAATTCATAATATCAATATCTATGTCAAGATACACTCACCTCACCAATCCAGACTTCACAGGAGAAAAACATTGTTCCTCCGACGAGCAAGAACAACCTGAATGATGAAGGGCAGTTGTAATTACTCTTTGAACAAAATTTTGCACGAACAATGGGTGAAAAATAACCACTAACTTTTGATGCAGTCGCAGCAGATGAATTATCATGGTATTGCTATAAGGAGAAGTAGGATTCAATTCAAGAATGCACGGACTCTGAGAGTATCCACAAGTTTCAAGAATCCGGGATTGGCATGCGGAACTTTTGTACCTTGCAAAAATGAATGATCCCTTCTTGTATTTCAATGCTCCACTGCAACCACGTCTGGTTCCAAATGAACTTCAACATACAATTAATTGATTCAATTTGGCCGCACTGTGCAAAGAAGACCATGACCAGGACTATGCTCCAAAGGGTACATGGTTGTGCCTCTCACGAACTTTTGATGAGCAGCGGCAGGCTTGCGTAGGCTTGAAATTGGCATAGGCTTGCTTCTGATACGCTTTTTTATGATAGAGCATGAAGCCAATGGGTCTTTAGAACCTGCTCCAACCCTCCTATACATTTTAAGGATAAACACCAAGAGTTTAGAAAAGGATGATATACTTACACATCAATACATTTAATTTGCATTAGTTAAGAAAATACGATAGAGCACCAAAACATTTGCTTCGTAGTTGATCATAGCTAAAAGGTTGCGGATCCAATATTGGACTCCTGCAACCATTGATGCACGTTTTGGGTTGAAATTCTAGGCTAAGAATATAGATTGGCACACAAAACATAAGTTATGCCAACCTAGGCATCAACTATTCATTTATGAACTTGACAAGCATCGCCATAATGTTAAAAGGTCTGGCTGAGATGGATGGTATAGTAGCAAATACATAGAATAGTTGATTCGCAAAGTCTCTACACGCAATGTCTTACCATGCAGTACAGATTTGTTAAATGAGAATGAAATGGCATTCAACATTCATGGAATGATTCATAGTTTAGTAGCAACATATACATTGATCACCCATAAAATTTCTATTTTTTTTTTTTTTTTTTTTTAC